>NC_087161.1:5437500-5442500 GCF_035594125.1 Scylla paramamosain
GACAAACTACGAAACTGTATCGCAACACAACGCAATCCGGCAAGGCTACGAGTACCCGACAGACAAGGACACCGAAATCAACATAACCCGAACAAAACCCAGATAGGACAGCCGACCAGGTGCACGATTGGGACCACGGAGAGAAGCACAGATAGACAACGCAACATATAACCGACAGAAGAAATAAGAAAACAAAAGACCAAACGGATCCCGATAGAGGAGACTTACTGAAACCAACCGGATCCGAACCAAACCTCAACAATATAGAGGTCCCCAAAAAAAGCACGGATAGAAGACCCGATATATATACGAGATAAAAACAATAATAAAAAAAAACTCACACAAAAGACCAAAGAGAACCACGATAGATGACACCCGACTTAGTGCCAATATACAAGATCCGATAGAGAGTGCCGACAGATCCCGAGAGAACAGCAAACAAAGGAGGAAAATAAAAGGGGATTTTCAGGGAGATGGTAAAGTGAAGTGGGGAAAAAAAAAAAGAGAGGGGATATGGAAAAGATCAATTATTCGGGGAAGTAGGAAAACGATAAAAAAAAAAAAAAGGGGAAGAATAGAGGGAAAGAAATGATAAGAAAATTACAATAAAAAAAAACTGGTAAAAAATAAACAAAAAAATAAACAGAAACCAAGAAAATATCAAGGCAGAAAATGAGAAGAAAACGAGCACAAGAAAAGAATAAAACCACCTGACAGACGGAAGACACAGCCTGATAGAGAGCCTCCAGACAGCCGCCCCACCCCCCCACCTCCCCCACGCAGCCCGCGACACAGCGCCGATACAGGACAAATAAAATGACAATAGAAATCCGATAGAGCCAAAAATATTTACAAGAAACAATGTGATGAAAAGAAAACGAGAGAGAGAGAGAGAGAGAGAGAGAGAGAGAGAGAGAGAGAGAGAGAGAGAGAGAGAGAGAGAGAGAGAGAGAGAGAGAGAGAGAGAGAGAGAGAGAGAGAGAGAGAGAGAGAGAGAGAGAGAGAGAGAGAGAGAGAGAGAGAGAGAGAGAGAGAGAGAGAGAGAGAGAGAGAGAGAGAGAGAGAGAGAGAGAGAGAGAGAGAGCTTCGATGCATCATAATTATATTTTCCGATGAGGAATGGAGAAATGTTAAAGAAGAAGAAGAAGAAGAAGAAGAAGAAGAAGAAGAAGAAGAAGAAGAAGAAGAAGAAGAAGAAGAAGAAGAAGAAGAAGAAGAAGAAGAAGAAGAAGAAGAAGAAGAAGAAGAAGAAGAAGAAGAAGAAGAAGAAGAAGAAGAAGAAGAAGAAGAAGAAGATGATGATGATGATGATGATGATGATGATGATGATGATGATGAACAAGAACAAGAACAAGAACAAGAAAAGAAGCAACAACAACAACAACAAGACCACCACTACCACCACCACCACCACCACCACCACCACCACCACCACCACCACCACCACAAACCACAAACACACGAAAGAATGGAATCAACAAGTAAAAACAAAAGAAAAAGAACTACAAATAAACCAGGCCCACCCCAACCTTCCCCCCACCATCCACACAGCCGCACCCCCTTCACACCTGCCAAGCAATGGGAGAAATGAAGGAGAGAGAGAGAGAGAGAGAGAGAGAGAGAGAGAGAGAGAGAGAGAGAGAGAGAGAGAGAGAGAGAGAGAGAGAGAGAGAGAGAGAGAGAGAGAGAGAGAGAGAGAGAGAGAGAATCAGGTAAGTACAAGGTAGAGGGGGGCAGGGTGGAAAAGGAGAGGGGGTGTTACTAGTGATGGAGGGGGGGGTTAGCATCGATACGTGACCTTGGTTCGTGACGTCACTGCTACTCCCTGGGGTTTGTGTACGTGACTGCTGTACGTACGTGACTATCTGGTGTACACGGACGGTTGTGTGCGCGGCTGCTTTCACGTACACACACCCACATACATGTACACACACGGACAGGAATTTTGTGTGTGCGTTTATGGGATTTTTTGAAATGCACATGTATGGGTTGTGTGTACGTGTGTGTGTGTGTATGTGTGTGTGTATGTGTGTTCGTGCGTGAAGTTAAGTACTGCGTATTAAGTGTATACGTATTTGTGGATGTGAGTACTAGAGTGTGTGTGTGTGTGTGTGTGTGTGTGTGTGTGTGTGTGTGTGTGTGTGTGTGTGTGTGTGTGTGTGTGTGTGTGTGTGTGTGTGTGTGTGTGTGTGAAATGTACCAGAGTAATTACACATGCGCAGGAATACACAGACACGCACAAGTACATACAAACACACACACACATGCACAAGTATACACACACACACACACACACACACACACACACACACACACACACACACACACACACACACACACACACACACACACACACACACACACACACACACACACACACACACACACACACACACGACATTGGAATTGCTTAGTTGTTTCGATCACGCAGAGAGAGAGAGAGAGAGAGAGAGAGAGAGAGAGAGAGAGAGAGAGAGAGAGAGAGAGAGAGAGAGAGAGAGAGAGAGAGAGAGAGAGAGAGAGAGAGAGAGAGGCCATAAATTCCCTTCATAATAAACACGTTCAAGAAATATTTAACACTTATGTAAGATTTAAGGAAAGAGAACGTTTATATTGAGTCGATATTGGTAGTTGTTGTTGTTGTTGCGATGGTTGTTGTAGTAGTGGTGGTGGTGGTGGTGGTGGTTCCTCGTATTGAAGGGAAAAAGTATTCTTGGGAGTTTCGAAGCAAATGAAAGAATAAAAGGATGAGATTTAAGAATACTAAAGAAACAATAGTAAAGGTATTAACTTTTTTTATGTAGGAGGGACACCGGCCAAGGGCAACAAAAAAACAATATAAAAAAAAAAAAACCCACTGAGATACCGGTCTCCGAATAGAGTCCGAAGCGGTAGTCAAAAATTGAAGGATAAGTGTATTGAAACCTCCCTCTTGAAGAAGTTTAAGTTATAGGAAAGTGGAAATACAGAAGCAGGCAGGGAGTTCCAGAGTTTACCAAAGAAAAGGATGAATGATTGAGAATATTGGTTAACTCTTACATTAAAAAGGTGAACAGAATAGGAATGAAAGAAGAAAGTCTTGTGCTGCTGCTGCTACTGTTGCTGCTGCTACTACTACTACTACTACTACTACTACTACTACTACTACTACTACTACTACTACTACTACTACTACTACTACTAATAATAATAATAATAATAATAATAATAATAATAATAATAATAACAAAATTGATAATGATAACAACATATCTAAGGACTAACAACAAAACAAGAACATGAAAAGAAATGAAAGAGGAGGTGGAGGGAAGAAGATGCAGAAGAAGACGAATACAGGAAGAGAGCAGAAAGAACGAAGAGGGTAAGAGATAGAAAACAAGAAGAAACAGAAAGACACAAACAAAACAAATAAAAAACGACACAGAGGAAAAGAAAAAAAAAGAAAGAAAAAAGAAGGAAGCAGGAAACGTGTGTGTAACATTCGGACACTCGCGGAGGACCAGAAAAGAGTGGGCGGCAGGCGGCGAGGTGGCGACCCAGCACACGACCCACCCAGCACACACCAACCCAGACATTCACGCTCAGAGTTTTATGATGTTTGGTGACCGGCCTCTTCACAGCACCATAAAGCCACGAAGAGGAAGTGTCGGCCTGCCATTATGGTGCCGCTTGACCGTGTTAGTGTGTCTGTACGTGTGTATGTGTATGTCCTCCCAACATTACCTTATGAATTTTGTATAGCTAAACTTGTGGTTCCTAAACTTTTTTTTCCCCAGCGTGTTACACAATTTATCACCATGTTATCCCTTTCGCAGTGTTGTCAATATAGATATACATATGGCAGTGGGTGACAAGTATTGGACGAGGTTGTGGAGTGATTGTGTCCTGGAGCATATCCGTAAAAACACTCTTCGCTTGGCACAAACTTAGATACATGTTTCTTTCTTCGCCCAAGCGTCTTGTGTTAGCGTGTCTGTATGGTCCGACTTCAAAAACGGTTTTACTCCCTCACCATGAGTATTTTCCAAGGCCACAGAGACAATTAGCCAGGTTCTCAAGAGTGTTTCTTCTGTTAATAATGTAGAGTTAATCTGTCACTACACGCCTTAAAAACTTGTTTTACTTCAACTACAGCCTTTTTTTTTTTTTTAATGGTGGAAGTGTGGCGCAAAAGTATTTCAGGATACAGTGCTGTGTGTGTGTGTGTGTGTGTGTGTGTGTGTGTGTGTGTGTGTGTGTGTGTGTGTGTGTGTGTGTGTGTGTGTGTGTGTGTGTGTGTTTGTTCTCGCAACATAACATGATGAATCTTGCATATGCTAAACATCCACTAGTCTCTTCATGGTTCCTCGCACTCCTTCACCGTGCAAGTGTCTTGTGTAACGATAAATGGTGAAAAAAGTAACGAAAATCAATGTTGCACTTCCTCCATAAATCTCCGAATAAAAGGGTCTCGTGCACACATAAAAAAAGAGGCTCGTAAAAATGACCAGTAGCATTTTAATCGATGAACGTAAACCACACGCGTCCCTCGCCACGTATTCTTGAGGCGGCCAGTGTGGAGGCGTGTGATGGTGACTGACACAAGATGAATATAGGGCGTGAAAGAAAAATAAACTAAAAAAGGGAGAAGTTTATCACTCAAAGATCATAGGATACGTAAGGAACTTGACGCAAAAAGAGATAAATGAGTAAAGAAATTATTAATAAAAAGGGAGAAAAGTTGACATGAATAAGAGAAATGAATGAATAAAGGTGTGTGTGTATATATATATATATATATATATATATATATATATATATATATATATATATATATATATATATATATATATATATATATAAGGAAAGTTTATCTATGACCTCAATAAGGGAAATAAGAAATGTATAGGGAAAGGCAAAAGTCTTTCTATATAACAATAATGCAGACAACCTTTAATGTTCAAATAAAAAGTCCAAATAATGGAAAAAAAAAACAACAAATAAATGTGATGAAAAATTCA
>NC_087161.1:5447500-5467500 GCF_035594125.1 Scylla paramamosain
TTGACTTTATATGGCTCAATTATTATTTTTTTCTTTTCTTTTTGCATTGTTCTCTTTCGCTTTTTTTCAGTTTTCTCTTATGTTTTTAATTTTGTTTTTTTTTCTATTTACTTTTCCGATTTCATACATTTTATTTTTTTTTCTTTATCATTTTTTTCTTCATTGTGTTCATCTGTTTTACCAATTAATTAATCCAATTTTATTATCTATTTACTTGTATGTCATATTCTATCAATTTTAAATAATTTTCGTGATACTTTCGATATTTAGTGTTATACTGCTATGTATATGTATGTATGTATGCACGAATGTTTATGTATGTATGTATGCACGCATATATGAATATTGATTTATCATCCAATCACTTTTTTTTTTTTTTTGAGAGAGAGAGAGAGAGAGAGAGAGAGAGAGAGAGAGAGAGAGAGAGAGAGAGAGAGAGAGAGAGAGAGAGAGAGAGAGAGAGAGAGAGAGAGAGAGAGAGAGAGGAATGAAGGCTTGTACATTATTTCTACCGAAGTATAGAAAATCCATGAAGGAGGAGGAGGAGGAGGAGGAGGAGGAGGAGGAGGAGGAGGAGGAGGAGGAGGAGGAGGAGGAGGAGGAGGAGGAAGAGGAGGAGGAGGAGGAGAAATAGAAAAAAATAGTGGAAAAGAAAAAAATGGAAGGAAGGTGGATGAAGTGAAGGAACAAAAGTAAAGAAGGATGAGGGAAAGGAAGAGGATAAAGATGAGGAAAAAACAAAGAGGCGGAGGAGGAGGAGGAGGAGGAAGAGGAGGAGGCAAGAAACAAAGGAAGAGAAAAAAAAGATAACGGAGGTGAGAAAGTGGAAAGGAAATAATGAAAAGAAACTTGAAAATATGATGAAGTAAAGGAGAGAGAGAGAGAGAGAGAGAGAGAGAGAGAGAGAGAGAGAGAGAGAGAGAGAGAGAGAGAGAGAGAGAGAGAGAGAGAGAGAGAGAGAGAGAGAGAGAGAGAAAGGATGTAATGTATTTCAATAAACATACCAATGAATATTTAGTGACCGATCGATGCCGCCTCCTCCTTCTCCTCCTCCTCCTCCTCCTCCTCCTCCTCCTCTTTCTCCTCCTCTTTCTCTCTCCTTCACATCCTCCTTATTTCTCGTGTTCCTCCTCCCCCTCATCCTCGTTATCCTCATTTTAGTTTCTCCTTCACCTCTTCTTTATTTCCCCTCTTCCTCCTCCTCCTATTTCTTTCCCCTTCACGTCTTCCTTATTTCTCGTGCTCCTTCTCCTCCTCCTCTTCCTTCCCCTCCTATTAGTTTCTCTACCACATCATCCTTATTTTCTTCTCTTTCTCCTCTTCTTCTTCCTCCCATTATCCTCTTACTCCTCCTCTTCCTTCTTATCATCCTCTATCAATTTCTCCTTTACGTTATTACTCCTCTTCCTCATATTATTCCTTTCTCCTTTACTTCTTCCCTATTTCTCGTCCTCCTGCTAGTTCTTCATTTCGACTTTCTTCTCTTTCTTCATTATCCTTCCTTTACAACACTAAACCTACATTTTTTTTTATCTGCTTACATCTTCCATTCATATTTCTAAAGGTGCTAAAAGTTTCACAATCTGCAGTGAGCCCCAATACAGGTAAGACTTGCACAGGTAACGCAGGTCTATGGAGGTTCAGAGTTCAGTCCATTAAGGTTTGAGAATTGAGCTTCAATGGTTAGTGGTGTTATTGTCACCCAGATAACGCTACGCACCATTGCCAGTACTGTGGTGTCGTGTGTGGTGGGTTTAATGCTTTAATTCCATCTTTTCTGACTCTTTTAGTGTGTGTGTGTGTGTGTGTGTGTGTGTGTGGTCTTTTCTTTTCTTCGTTTTTGTCCTGACTCTCTCCCATATAAAAAAAAATAATAATAAATAAATGGATATATACTGTAATGATTGCGTGTATATGGAGGTTAAAAACTCGTGTGAATATATTACTGTAACGATGTTGTGTGGATGTGGTGATTAACAACGCTGTGTGAATGTTGTAATGCAAATCTAAACGTTTCAGTCAGGAGGAAGAACCAACTGGGAATCGAACGCTAAAGGGAACACACGCTATTTTATGAAGCTCTAACCTAATTCAGTTCCTCAGATATAAGAATTTTCCTTTACATTTGCTTTTGTTTTCAGAATCAATCATCATCATCATCAGAACATCAGGGAAGCAGCAAGAAGCCATCAACACTACACGTGGCACCCATATCTTCCATCCACAAATTTGTCTCATCTATTTTTAAAACCTCCATAATGACTCAGCACTAACAGCGTCATTACTGAGTCTATTCCAGTCATCCATCACTCTATTCTGGAACCAATTTCTTCCTACCTCTTTTAAATTTATCAGTCTTGAATCTGCTGCTTCCAGTCCTCTTCCAGCTACTGACCCTGAGGAGTTTGTTTACCGTTTTTATAATTTAGCTGCTCATCACCAAGGCCTCGTCCCTCATCATATCCCCAATTATCATTACCAATTCATCACTTTCTTCATTACCAACTCGATACCATTTACTCAGAAGAGAATAAAGGAGACACTACCCTTCAATACATGCACATAGTCACGAGGATAAGGACACACAACAAGGAAGATAATATGGCATGAAAAAATAACAAAAAAGAAAAGTAGAAGCAAACTAGTGAGCTAAACATAATAGATCATCTTCGTCTTTCTTAAACAACAGACCTGTTCGAAAGACTGTACTACAAAATAAGTATAAAAGTTTGATAATTATAATTCGTCTAACAGCTAGAGAGAGAGAGAGAGAGAGAGAGAGAGAGAGAGAGAGAGAGAGAGAGAGAGAGAGAGAGAGAGAGAGAGAGAGAGAGAGAGAGAGAGAGAGAGAGAGAGAGAGAGAGAGAGAGGCTTATATTAATACACAACGGCACTGTATACACACACACACACACACACACACACACACACACACACACACACGAGGCACAGGTCAGGCCGCCGTTGGAAAGACAGTGGACCATATTCTGAAACACCAAACCTTCACTATTTCAAAAGATTCTACTTGAAGCTGCGCGAGTTTTTAAGGGTGCTTTTATGGTTCTATTGACATATAAACACGATTCCTGTATCATCATAAGGAGAAGCAGTCTTGAGAATCTGGCTAATCATCTCTGTGGCCTTTGAAAATAGTCGTGGTAAAAGAGCAAGGAGTTTTTGAATACAGGCCAATAGCGCAGGATCAACAGCACCAGGGAATACAGAAAAGAGACCAAGAGACTGAGTGTGGAGGAGGACAAGGTAAGGATGAACAGCAGGGAAGATATTCTCAGTGACTCCAAAGACGTGACTCGTAAACTCTTCAACATCTTCAGGAATACATAAAACTGTTAGATAATAATGAATGAATGATGATGGTGATGATGATGATGATGATGATGATGATGAGGAGGAGGAGGAGGAGGAGGAGGAGGAGGAGGAGGAGGAGGAGGAGGAGGAAGAAGAACCTTAAAAGAAAAAAATAAAACGGTAAACGAAATAATGATGATCGTAACGCGATGATGATGACGATGACGACAATGATTTTAATGATGACTTATAAACTGTCCAACACTCGGAAAAATAAAAATGATACATGATGATAGTAGTGATAATAATGATGATGATGATGATGATAATGACGAATAACCACCATAAATGAAAAACACAAACACTTTAGATGATAACAATAATGATGGCGATGACAACGATGATGACAGTGATACCAGACCCCAAGACGAACGCCACGGTGAATAAGGGCGAACTTGACCCAGGCCTCCCCAGTACAAGGTAAGTAGTAGCGTTAGTGACACCTAGATGGCACCACCGCCAATGCCACACGAGCAGAGGAGGTAACGATACGCCTCCAGGTAAACATCGCCCGGCAACGCACACACAAGGCCAGGTGTGTCTGTCTGCGAGGAGCTGTGATGACTGGCAGGAGGAGAGTAGGGAGGTTAATAGGGCCAATAGGTTGAGGTTAGTGTTATGATTATTCTTGCTTGTTGTTGTTGTTGTTGTAGTTGGTGGTGGTGGTGGTGGTGGTGGTGGTGTTCGTTTTCCTTATATTTTAGTTTTTTTTTTCTTTATTCTTTTCTTTGTTTCTTCCTGTTATTTTTTCTTTCGTCATCATTGTCATCATCACTATCATCACTATCATCATCTTCGTCTCCCTTCTCTTTTTCTTCGGTTATTCATTCTTTTCTTTTTCATCATATTTTTTTTTTCTTATTCTTATTAGTATCATTCTCCTCATTATTATTATCATTATATTTTACTACTACTACTACTACTACTACTACCATCACAACTTTACTATCTATTCACCTTACCAATAATATCATTACCATCATTTACTCTCCTTATCCACTAAACACACCAAGTAAATAAAAAAATCAAATTCTCTCTCTCTCTCTCTCTCTCTCTCTCTCTCTCTCTCTCTCTCTCTCTCTCTCTCTGACCTAACTACACCTTCCTTCACCAGACCATTATCATCTTGCTTACGGAAAATAAAATAAACAAGGACCCACGCACTGCACCAAAGAAAACGGGGGCTGCGTACTTGAAGGGAGGACTATTATAAAAGGTAAGAAATCTATGTGTCATAATTTAGACCTCAGACCTGTGCGTGATCATGACGGGAGTTAATGTGTGTGTGTGTGTGTGTGTGTGTGTGTGTGTGTGTGTGTGTGTGTGTGTGTGTGTGTGTGTGTGTGTGTGTGTGTGTGTGTGATATTTGTAGTAGTGTAGTGGTGGTGGAAGTAGTAGTAGTAGTAGTAGTAGTAGTAGTAGTAGTAGTAGTAGTAGTAGTAGTAGTAGTAGTAGTAGTAGTAGTAGTAGTAGTAGTAGTAGTAGTAGTAGCAGTAGTTAGAAATCGAAACAAACACTCATATCATATCACCACCACCATCACCATCACTATCACCTTCACCACCATCATCACTATTATCACCAGCAAGACAACAATCGATCTCTTTATCAATACTAGAGCGATAACCACCACCACCACCATCACTCTTAACAAGGGCGAGGGGGAGGCGGACGAGATAAGGAGGTGGTCAGAAACGGTCATTAGCTCCCAATTGCCTCGTTTACGCTAAAAATGATAATGCAAAGTAATCAAGTACGCAGCATTGACACACACACACACACACACACACACACACACACACACACACACTTCACTGAAAACTATATGAATAAAAATCTTTCTTTCGCATTGACGTTGAGTTTGTGGGAAAAATAATGAGCTTCCACGAAAAAGTAACCGCCTTAGTACCTGTATTAACCTGTATCTATCTGCATGTACCTCTATCTTGACCTATATTCACCTGTGCGTACCTGTATTCACCTGTAACTACCTGTATTCATCTCTAACTGCCTGTAATTATTTCTATATATCTGTAACTATCTGCATTTACTTGTAATAATGAGTAGCCTCATGTTTGCGTGTACACCCAGTTACTGTCATCACCACCGTCACCCTTGGCAGTGTTGGTATGGTGGTGGTGGTGGTGTTGTGAAGGAGCATAGCGTGTACTGTGGTAATAGTGGTAGTTGTGATGATGGTGGTGATGATGGTGGTGGTGGTGGTGGTGGTGGTGGGACTCGAAACACGATCATTCAACATCATCACGTGCATATATTCACTCCACGCCTAAAACATCGACATCTATCACCACCACCACCACCACCACCACCAACACCACCACCATCATCATCTACTTATATTCGTGTTCCTGCTTTTTCCACTTCATACTTTGCTTTAGAGGAAGTATACTTTAGTGATTCAAAGCGTTCCATTCTCCTTCTTTCTTTCTTTCTTTCTCGGCGACCTTGGCTAGTCTATTATTGTATATACACGCACACACGCGCACGCACACACACACAAACACACACCAGATACATCATCACCACCATCAACAGTACACTTCTCCCATTGAATATCTACTAACCACCACAACCACCACCACCACCATCATCATCATCAATACCACCACCACCACCGCCACAGTTCTCAATCACCATTATCACAATCCTCACTCATCACCATTATCACCACCATTACTATCATAACTACTAATAACGAGGAAAAAAGTCTCTCTCTCTCTCTCTCTCTCTCTCTCTCTCTCTCTCTCTCTCTCTCTCTCTCTCTCTCTCTCTCTCTCTCTCTCTCTCTCTCTCTCTCTCTCTCTCTCTCACCTTATACAAACACTTCTTATTACAATCCATCACTATAAAAAAAAAAACAAGTAGAGAAAACAGAAACAAACTATCATTACCACCACCACCACCACCATCACCACCACCAACACCACCACCACCACCACCAAATAAACAAATAAAGACGAGCAAACATAAACAAAGGCAGAAAAGCACGGCTGTACATACCAACAAGACACGATCATGCTATCCTCTCATTCCTCGAGTACAAAAAACAAAAAAAGAAGAGAGAGGCAGAAGAAAAATAAATAAAAAGAAAGAGGAGCGGTATGCGTACAAACACGTAATTGTACATATCGTGAATTCTTGAGGCACGAGAAGAGTAGTAGTAGTAGTAGTAGTAGTAGTAGTAGTAGTAGTAGTAGTAGTAGTAGTAGTAGTAGTAGTAGTAGTAGTAGTAGTAGTAGTAGTAGTAGTAGTAGTAGTAGTAGTAGTAGTAGTAGTAGTAATAGTTATTGTTGTTGTTGTTGTATTGGGTGCAGGAGGCATAATGAGCACTATGAGTGTCAGGTGTCAGTCAGTACCAGGTAAATTATAAGTAGCGTGAAGTGAATGAAGTGCGTATCAATTTATTATCAGGTGTGAGTTATATAAGGGATATGACAAGGCAGCGTAGTAGTAGTAGTAGTAGTAGTAGTAGTAGTAGTAGTAGTAGTAGTAGTAGTAGTAGTAGTAGTAGTAGTAGTAGTAGTAGTAGTAGTAGTAGAAGTAGTAGTAGTAGTAGTAGTAGTCATAAAACAGTACTCATATTTGATAAAGTATTACTAATATCATTAAAAAAAATACAAGGAATACAAACTGAACTACAATCAATGAACTGAAAACAAATAACAATAACACAGACAACAATTACATTTTTTTCAGCATTACTCCCACCACCCCTCTCACTCTTTTCATACCTAAGAGAACTAGGACAAGGGTACAAGGTGGGGTAAGGAGGGAGGGAGGGAGGGAGGGAAGGGAATAAAGACCAGACGAGAAGGAGAGAGGAATACATAACACTACCAAGGGAGACATACCAGGGGATATATTGGCCTTTCCTGAGGGTGTCTGCCAAGCCACACATACCTCCACTATGCGAGTACCTCTACCACAGTCCCGTATTCTGAAACACCGCTCTCTCAACACGACTAACATTTTCCAAGGCCACAGAGATGATTAGCCAGGTTCTCAAGTGTCTCTCCAGTTCATGATGTAGAAATCTTGTTAATCTATCACTAGAACGGTAAAAACAGCCTAAAAAACATGTGCAGCTTCGTCTAGAGCCTTTGGAAGTATTCGGGGCGCGGCGCAGAATAGATTCAGAACGTGGTCGGATTCAGGCAGGCGAGGATACAAGAACACGGTGACACTGCTAATGATTGATGCTTCTCATCCTCCTTAACATCATCACTATCTTCCCTTCCCTTCCTTCCCTTCCCTTTCCTTTCTTTTTCTTTTCTTATCTTTCTTATTTTTCTTCTCTTCCCTTCCCTTCCCTTCCCTTCGCTTCTCTCTCTCTCTCTCTCTCTCTCTCTCTCTCTCTCTCTCTCTCTCTCTCTCTCTCTCTCTCTCTCTCTCTCTCTCTCTCTCTCTCTCTCTCTCTCTCTCTCTCTCTCTCTCTCTCTCTAACAAGCCTACGTATTCCCATCTTACTTTAAAAAACGAGCGAAACATTTACTCTCTTCCCACTGAAAACCGTACTATTTCTATCTGTTTAATCCGGTACTTTATAATCAAGGGTTTTGGTGGAAATATAACGCCAATTCCCCTCACGTTTCACAACAGGGGGAGGGGAAAATTTAATACGCCAACCAATCAGTGAGTGAGCGAACCAATCAGTGGCAGTGTTACCGTGGTGGCGTATCCTCTGGTGGCTAAATTACTGACACTGGATGAACTACGTGTAGGAGAACAGGATAAACATGAGTAAGGTTTCTCCCCTCCAATCTTCGCTTTTCCACCGGTTATAG
Organism: Scylla paramamosain; assembly: GCF_035594125.1. NCBI lineage: Eukaryota > Metazoa > Arthropoda > Malacostraca > Decapoda > Portunidae > Scylla > Scylla paramamosain. The sequence continues at coordinate 5,455,675 of NC_087161.1, forward strand.
GAAGGGAAGGAATAGGTAGGGGTCTTAGGATGGGGGGAAGGGAGGGAAGGGAAGGGAAGGGAAGGGAAGGGAAGGGAAGGGAAGGGAAGGAATAGGAAGGGAAGGGAAGGAAAAGGGAAAGAAAGGTAAAAGAAAAGGAAAGGAGAGGAAACCAAAGGAAAGGAAAAAAAATATGAAAAGATTTGAAAAAAAAGAAAGGAAAACAAGGGAAAGGAAAGACTAGGATGGAAAGGAAGAAAAAGGTGAAGCAACTGTGAGAGATAAAGAAGAGAGGAAAGAGAAAGAAAGAAGAGGAGAAAATAAGATTAAAGAAACTAGGGAAGCAGTAGGAAGTAAGAGATGGAGAGAATAAAAGAAGTGGGTAAGATATAAGAAGATGGGAAGGAAGAAAAGGAGAGGAAATGAAGGGGTTATACCGTAGAGGGAGAGAGAAAAAAAAAGAGGAGAGAAAAAAGAAAGGCTGCGGTTAGGAGGTAGGGGAGGTGGAGAAGAATAGAGAGAAAAAAAGTAAAGAAGGAAAAATAAAAGAGTAAATGAAAGGGGAAGATAGAAGGGAGGGAGAAGGGAAGAAAGAAATATATTAAGGAGAAAAGAAAGAAGTAAAGAAAATGAAAATAAAAATATATATAAAAAACAAAGTAAAAGAAGGAAAGGTACAGAAAACGAAAAGAAAAGAAAAAAGGGAATAGTGGAAATAAAAGAATAAATAAGAATAAAGAGGAATAGCACAGAAAGAGAAGAAGAAAAAGGAGAGGGAAAAAGGAAAAAAGAAAAGAACGAGGGAAAAATGAAAAAAGAAAGAAATTCAAAATAAAAAAATAAGAAAAAGGAAAAAGGAAAGAGGAAAGAAGAAAACAGAGAGAGAGAGAGAGAGAGAGAGAGAGAGAGAGAGAGAGAGAGAGAGAGAGAGAGAGAGAGAGAGAGAGAGAGAGAGAGAGAGAGAGAGAGAGAGAGAGAGAGAGACTCTTACCTGACTACGTAATCTAGGCAGGAGGAAAAACGAGGAGTGGAGAGGGAAGTGGAAAGGAGTGGAGAAAAGAGGAGGAAAAAAGTGGAGGAAGAAGGGGTTGGAAAGTGGTGGTGGTGGTGGTGGTGGCATTTTCTGGCTAAAGAGTAAGAGGTTGGAAGAAGAAGAAAAAGAAGAAGAAGAAGAAGAAGAAGAAGAAGAAGAAGAAGAAGAAGAAGAAGAAGAAGAAGAAGAAGAAGAAGAAGAAGAAGAAGAAAACAATAGCAAGAGCAAAACTGAATGAAATATGGCCGTGGGAAGAGGTCGAGAGAGAGAGAGAGAGAGAGAGAGAGAGAGAGAGAGAGAGAGAGAGAGAGAGAGAGAGAGAGAGAGAGAGAGAGAGAGAGAGAGAGAGAGAGAGAGAGAGAGAGAGAGAGAGAGAGAGAGAGAGAGAGAGAGAGAGAGAGAGAGAGAGAGAGAGAGAGAGAGAGAGAGAGAGAGAGAGAGAATAAGGCAGGGCAAAAGTGGAAAAAGGGAGGAGAGGAAACAGAAAAGGAAGGAGAGACAAAAGAAAAATAAAAAATAAATAAAAAAAGAGAAAAGATGATAAAGACGATTATGTAAGCAGTAAACAGTCACTCAAAATAAAAAAATAAATAAATAATAATAATAATAGCAATAATAAAAAATGCAAGAAATTAAGGAGCAAGAATAAAAAGAAAAATAAATAGGCAAAATATGAAAGCCAAAGAGAAAATAAAAGGTGGAAAAGGAAGAATGGAGGAAGAGGAGGAGGAGGAGGAGGAGGAGGAGGAGGAGGAGAATAGAGGAGGAGGAGGAAGAGGAGGAAGACTGAGGTAAGACCTTGAAGAGCGTGTAATTTACTAAAACAAGGAGGAGGAGGAGGAGGAGGAGGAGGAAGAGAAAAAAAATGACGATGATGAAGAGGGAGAAAAAAATCATATAAAGAATGAGGGGAGAGGAAAGGGAGATGATAAGGGGAAAGAAAAGGAGGAGGAGGAGGAGGAGGATTAGGAGGAGGAGGAGGAGGAGGAGGAGGAGGAGGAGGAGGAGGAGGAGGAGGAGGAGGAGGAGGAGGAGGAGGAGGAGGAGGAGGAGGAGGAGGAGGAGGAGGAGGAGGAGGAGGAGGAGGAGGAGGAGGAGGAGGAGGAGGAAAAGAAAACGATGTGAGGGAAAGGTAATGGAGGACGAGGTTAAAGAGGAGAAAGAAGGAGGAGGAGGAGGAGGAGGAGGAGGAGGAGGAGGAGGAGGAGGAGGAGGAGGAGGAGGAGGAGGAGGAGGAGGAGGAGGAGGAGGAGGAGGAGGAGGACAAGAAGGTGAAAGAGGAGAAAGGAGGAGGAGGAAGAAAAGGAGAAAAAACGCCGTTAGGAGGAGGAGGAGGAATACAAAGAAATACAAAGGAAAGACAAACAGCAACAGACCTTTTGGTCCTTGCAAGGCTGTTTGGTAATTACTTCTAACTAGCTACAGGGAAGAGAGACAGGACAGCATAGCAGAAGGCTCCTCCCCAGGAGGAGGAGGCGGAGGGGGAGGAGGAGGAGCAGGAAAAAAAGACCAAACGTGTATATTACGCCGCATGTTCGTGACGAGGAGGAGGAGGAGGAGGAGGAGGAGGAGGAGGAGGAGAGAGAAGAAAAAGAAGAGGAAGAGGAAGAGGAAGAACAAGAACAAGAGACAGCAAAACAGGAAAGAAACACATGGCGAGCAAAGTTCCTTCACACACACACACACACACACACACACACACACACACACACACACACACACACACACACACACACACACACACACACACACAGGTCACTAAGCCTAAATCAATACAAAATCCACCTCCAGTCCGGCGCAAACTTCAAAATATCAACTATACTTCACTCTATAACGTTCACTCTAACTTGGCGGCGCCGCAATGCAAAGTATTGAGGCAGGGAGGCAGGGAGGCTTCAGGTGACAGCAACAGAGGGTGGGGTGATGGGGTGGAGGGAGGGGGTGATGGGAGAGGTGGGGAAGAATGGGGAGGGAGAGAGGTGAGGTGAGGAGAGGAGAGGAGAGGAGAGGAGAGGAGAGGAGAGGAGAGGAGAGAGAGAGAGAGAGAGAGAGAGAGAGAGAGAGAGAGAGAGAGAGAGAGAGAGAGAGAGAGAGAGAGAGAGAGAGAGAATGGTGAGTGAAGAAAGAAAGAAAGAAAGAAAGAAAGAAAGAAAGAAAGAAAGAAAGAAAGAAAGAATGAATGAATGAATGAAAGAAAATGGAGAAAGAAAGGAAGGAAGGAACGAAGGACAGACTAAATGAAAAACACAAAAAATACAAGGAAGTGAGGAAGGAAGGGAGCAAGTAAAGAAACAAGGAAGTAAAATGGAGGGAAAAAAGTGAGAATAAGGCAAACCAGTAGAGGAAGTACAAAAAAGAGGGAGGGAGGGAGGGAGGGAGGGAGGAAGGGAGGGAGGGAGGGAGGGAGGGAGGAAGGAAGGAACAGAATTACGATAAATATGTAAGTGGTTAAAAAAAAGTACAATGCAGGAAGACAAGAAGCAAGCACGAAAGCAAAGAAGCAAGGAAGAAAGGAAGGAAGGAAGGGGAGAAGGAAGGAAAGAAGAAAGAAGTGAAGAAAGAAAAGAAAAAGAAAGACGGAAAGAAGTAAGGAAGGAAGGAAGGAAGGAAGGAAGGAAGGAAGGAAGGAAGGAAGGAAGGAAGGAAGGGAGGAAGGAAGCATACAGTAAGAGCAACAACAAGGAAGAAACTAAGAAGATACGAAAGGAAGAAAAAAAGAAATTAAGGAAGGCAGGCAGATAGGCAGGAAGCAAGGAAGTACGAGTAGAGAGTAGGAGCAACAGAAAGGAAGGAAGGAAGGAAGGAAGGAAGGAAGGAAGGAAGGAAGGAAGCAGAGAGGAGCAACACACAGGGAGGCAGTCAGTCAACAAGGGCGAATACTCACTGAATAATGCATGAGGCAGGGACCGTTGTAGATCTATAAGGGCTGTATTGCCGCCCTGCCACGCTTCCTCCTTCCCTTCCCTTCCCTTAAACCCTTACCATCCCCATCACTACTCCATTCACTAGTCCTTTCCCTTCACCCATTACGATCCTGTCTATTCGTCTTCCTCTCCCTTCAACTATTCCTTCACACATCACCATCCCCTTTAACTCATTACCATTCGTCTCTCCTCTTAAATTTCCCCATTCATTTATCTTTTTAAAACCTCCCTTCTTTCACCTATTTATTCGTCTACCATTCCTTTACCCCCATAACCATCCCATTAATGTGTCTCCCTTTCCATAAAATCTTCCCTTCATCCATTACAAACATCCCATTCACTCGTCTCTCTTCCCATTAAACCTCCCTTCTTTCATCTATAACCATCTCGTTTATGTGTCTTTTCTTTCTTTTATAATTTCCTTCTTTTACCCATTACAACCTTATTTATTTCTCTTTTCCTTTCCTTTACACTTCCCGTTTATCATTTATTATCCCACTTACTCATCTTCCTTTCACTAGTCTTCCATTTTTCACCTATTATCTTATCTGCTTTCTCCTAACCTTACTCGTATTTATCCGTCTCCCTTTCTCTTTACTCTCCTTCCTTCCATCCTTTATCCTATATTTATGTTTTCCTCCCTTTCAAATTTCTCTTCATGGCTTTAATCTTTTTCGTTATCTTTTTATTCGTTTTTTTCATATTATCTTTCTTTAACTCCCTATATCCTTATTCCTCTTCCCATTTATCCTTTTTCATCCATTTCATTGTCCTATTTATTTTCTTATCTTTTTATTTCTTACCATCGTATACGTATATTTTTTTCCCTCTCTAATTATCCGTTTTTCTCCTCTATTCTTCTTTTTTCTTTCCCTTTATTATCCTATTTATTTTCTTTTCTCTCCCATAAATCTTCCCTTTTTTCCGTCCACTTATCCCGTTTACTTGTCTTCCCCCCTGAATCTTTTTTTTTCTTTCCTTCTTTCCTTTGTTGTATTTTTTCCTACCTTATCTTCCCATTTTTAGTCACCTTATCCTTTGTATTCTTCTTCCTTCCCTTCCCTTCCTTATCCGATGTATCCTTTTCATTTCCTTAGTCCTTCTTTTTCATTAACTCGCGCTATCTATTCTTATTTCTTAGCATCCTTCATCCCTCTAATTCCTTTTTCTCCTTTAACCCTTCCTTTTATCATAACTCTTCTCTTAAATCGCTTTTTTCTTCATCCCTTTACCTTCTACATTCTATTTTCTCGCTTTAATCGATCTTTTCTTAATCTTTTTACTCGTTTTATTCCTTTCTTTTCCTTAAATCGCCCCTTTTCTCTTTTTTTCTTCTTTTCCCTCCCTTTTCCTCTTCATTATTCTGTCATTCATTCCTTTTGCTCAAACACAAATTTCTTCATCTTTCACCCTTTTCATTCCTTTCCCTCCCTTAAATCATCCTTTCCTTTACCCTTTTGCCTTTTCTATTCCTGTCTCTCCCTCAAAACATCCCTTCTCTCTCTCTCTCTCTCTCTCTCTCTCTCTCTCTCTCTCTCTCTCTCTCTCTCTCTCTCTTGATTTTAAACTTCAATTTCTTCACCAGTTTTATTCTTTTCTCTCCCTTAAATCCACCTTTTTTCACCCTTCGATCAATATCATTCCTCTCTCCTTTAAATCATCCCTTTTCTTCACCGATTTACCCTTTTAATTCCTTTCTCTCCCTTAAATCAACCTTTTCTCCCTCTCCTCTCTTATATTCCTTATCGTTTTTTTTTTCTCTCTTAAAACCTCAATTCACCCTTTTCATCGTTTCCTTCACCCTCCTCCCCTTTTCATTTATGTTTCTCCCTTAAATCATCCCTTAAATTCTCGCTCCCTTAATTCACGTGTGTGTGTGTGTGTGTGTGTGTGTGTGTGTGTGTGTGTGTGTGTGAGTGTGTGTGTGTGAGGCAGCTTCATTCAGCGCGTGGGCAGGTCGGTGGGTGAGGGGCCCCGGAGAGAGCATTACACCGCCTGCCTCTCTGTCCCAAACAAAGACCGGCAGCGAGGATAATGACATTTTTCGTTCTATTTCTCCTCTTCCTCCTCCTGTCTGCAGCTTTCTTTATTTCTTTCTGTTTTGTCTTTCTCTCTTTTCTTTCAGGCTTTGTACGTTTGTTAGTTTGTGTTTTTTTTTTTGCTTTTTTGTATTTTTTTCTGTTTGTTTCCTTTTTTTATTCGTTTCTGTTTTGTCTCCATTTTTTATGTGTTAATGTTTTTTTTTCTTCATTTTTTTTTGTATCTTTGTCCTTTTTTCTGTACTTTCTTATTTTTTTTTGTTTTTTCTTTGTTTTGTCTTACTTTTCCTTCTGTCTGTCTTTTTTTTCGTCACTATTCTTTTTTTCCTTTTTCTGTATCCCCTTTCCTACGTCTCTCTCTCTCTCTCTCTCTCTCTCTCTCTCTCTCTCTCTCTCTCTCTCTCTCTCTCTCTCTCTCTCTCTCTCTCTCTCTCGGTAACAACACCTGAACAAAGCACCAGAAATATTTACGTCCTTCATCAAATTTATCGAACCAACGAAAATTCCTGAAAAAAAAAAAAATGAAATGGAAAAAAAAACGTAAAAATAAAGAACTCTGAACGTGTTTGCAGGATTTCACAACACTTCGTTCACTTCCAGTTCAGAGCGAATGGGAAAAAACTGCAATATTTTCACTGTGAACTTTTTTTTTTGCTTCGTTTCGTCGCTGCTGGAAGAGTAATGTTCATACCTATATGTTTAAATGTTATTGTGTTATTATTATTATTATTATTATTATTATTATTATTATTATTATTATTATTATTTTAAGTATATGTGTGATTCTTGTGGTGTTGATTGTTACTTATTGATTTGTTATGTATTAGGTAAGGGTAGCAGTCAAGGAGAATAATTAGAAGTAAAATGAAATATAAGATTAAATAAAAGTAAATTAATACAATGAATTAAAATACAAAAAAAAAAAAAAAAAAGAATAACATGAACATCAAATAAAATAAGAAAACAAATGAAAGAAAAAAAAAGTAAATTAAATAAACACATAGGGAAAAAATAAAAGCCGGTTCACCAACATCAAAATAAAATAACAAAATAAAATCAAACTAAATCAAAACAAAAACCAAAGAAAAAAATAAATAAAAATAAAACTCTTCACTAATAAAATAAAAATGAAATAACAAAACAAAATACAAAAAACAAAATAAAATAAAATAAAAAAACAAAGTAAAAAAATATTGCCATTCCCCATTAAAAAAAAAAAAAACACATTGTTATTACCTCCTATCACACACCTAACACACCTAATAAGCCCATTACACACCTGAGCTTGCTACCTGACTAATTAATCTCATCTATTAATCTCCCTATGCGACGCCTTGAGCTAGTTAATCTCCCTCTCTCTCTCTCTCTCTCTCTCTCTCTCTCTCTCTCTCTCTCTCTCTCTCTCTCTCTCTCTCTCTCTCTCTCTCTCTGCAGGTATCCGCCACCACTGCAAATCGATAACCACTTGCGTAACTCTTTAAGTTTCGGACACCACACCTGACGTGCACCCCACACACACACACACACACACACACACACACACACACACACACACACACACACACACAGGAAGGGGAAGGCTGCGTGTACTAACTTTACCAGGACAGGCAGATATAATGAGCACGATAATGTGGGCTTAGACGTGAGATACCCCCCTACCCCACTTCTCTCTCTCTCTCTCTCTCTCTCTCTCTCTCTCTCTCTCTCTCTCTCTCTCTCTCTCTCTCTCTCTCTCTCTCTCTCTCTCTCTCTCTCTCTCTCTCTGCGCTATAGGCCAGGCGGGCAGGGCTGTGTTACCTTGGATATTGCAGAGAGGAGCCTGAGGTAGGTGGTGGAGGCAGCTGTTAGGGATCATTACTAGAGAGGGAACCACGAGACTGTCCATAAGAAAACACTTATATTAATTGAATCAAACTGAGACCATCGAAGTTTTGGAAAAGGAATTGAAGCGTGAGGGCGAGGGAAGGGGAAGGTGTGTGCTGGGGTGTAGAGGAGGAAGATACTCGGGACCCGGAAGAGGATTTGCCACTGGGTGCTGGAGGGAATGAAGGAGCGGAGCCAGACATTCGCCAAACATGTGTAGTGGTATGAATTCTCAGGCAGAAGGGCAACAGGAGCCATGCCAGCGGTGAGTCAGCTGTCAGGAGGCTGGCCTGGTCTGTGCTGATCACGATGCCTCTATGGATGACAAGACTTTTACTGACAGCTTCTTAATCTCTGCTCCTAACTGCTTCCCCTCCCTGCTGAGTTGGGAGCATTACGGCACTGAGGGCCCGGGCATTAGGTACAGTAGTAGTGGTAGTAGTAATAGTAGTGGTGGTGGTGGTGGTGATGGTAGTTTCATTACCACGTTTACTCTTGAGAAGATGAGTTGCCATGAAATTTCTTGGCCTGTGACGAGGGTGTTTGTTTACCTGTTTACTGCTGGTGACAGGTTAGACACGACAGAGCAGGAGAGAAGCAGAACAAGGCCCCCTCCCGCCCACCAAATACCACAAGGAAACCAACACGGTCGGCGCTCAAACACAGCCACCAAAAAAATAAATAAATAAATAAAAATAAATAAATAAACAAATAAATAATAGTAATAACAATAAAAATAAATAAAATAAAATAAATACATAACCATACACAGTGGCCACCATCACCATCGGCGCTTACACACAGTCAACACAAAACAATCACGAGCATCGGCCAACACACACACATGCTGTCAGCGGGGAGGCGGCGCAGACTGTCAAGGGAGAGGGAGCAATTTGGGCGTCCTTGGCCTGCCCTGTCCCTCATGACCGTAACACGAAGACACCCAAGAGACGAGGAGGAAACCCATGACACCAAACAGTGAAAGGTGAAGGTAGTGAAGGATACAGCTGACGATGATCTAGATTCCAATAATGGTTAGAACGTCGCCAGAAGGACAGAGAAAGGAAAATGAAGGGACGAGGAACGGGGAATGAAATAGCTTGAGGAAGAAGAATAATAGGATGAGGAAAGAGGAGTAAAAATGGCTCGAAGAAAAGAAATGGGAAAAATAAAATGGCTCAAGAAAAAGGTGATGGGAAGAGGAACGAAAAAAAAATGGCTTAAGAAAAGAGTTAAGGGGCAAGGAAGGAGAAATGTAAGGTTTCAGAAAGGAGAGTGATAGGAAGAGGAAAGGGTTAACAAAATAGCTAGAGGAGGGAAGAATGATGAAACAAGGAAGAGGAATAAAACGACAATAAAAAAAAGTGATGGGACAAGAAGAGAGGAAGGGGAGTGATGGGACGCAGAGGAGTGGCAATGTTTCAAGGAAGGGAAGTGAGGCGTCAAGAGGAAGGGGCTCTGGAAGGGGAAGGCGTGTGGGGTTGGTAGGGGGAGGAGTGTAAGGGAAGTTACTTGGGGCCCGGGAGAGGATTTGCCAGTGGGTGTTGAAGGGAATGAAGGAGCGGAGCCACACACGCGCTGAAACAGGAACACGTGAAGGACTTGTTGGCTTTGTGACCTCTGGGAGAAAATTGAGAGAGGAGGAGGAGACGAAAAAAGAAGAAGAAGAAAAAACAACAACAACAACAACAACAACAACAACAACAACAACAATAACAATAACAACAACAACAACAATAATAATAATAATAATGGAATGAATGAAAAAATGAAAAAAAAAGAAGATTATGGGGAAAGATATTATTTATTAATCGAGTCAGAAATGTAATTAAAAGCGAAAAAAAAATGGAAAATAAAAGAAAAACGAGAACGGGAAAATGAAGTTAAGGGAGAGATGAACAAAACAGACAGCATAATTAATACCAGCATTCAGAAGTGGCAAATTTCAGATAAGGCAGCACGGTAGTAAGCTGTATAATGTAAGTGTATCTGTAATGTATCTACGAATACGTATATAATCCTCTGAAATGAAACACCACTCCTCTGATAACTTCCCCTCCCCTCCCCCATCTTGTCTCGTTGCTGCACATAAATATTTATCTCTTACTTCTCCGTGAGTGTACCACGTGATGTATGGCAGGAAATGATGTCAAAGTTCTTGCTATCAATGTCTCCTGATTAAGAACGATTTGTGATACCCGGATTTTTATCAACCCTTGCCGCGGGAGAAATGTCAAAATATAAGGAAGTTTGCAAAAATAAATAAATAAATAAAATAATAATAATAATAACAATAATAATAAATATATAAATAAATAAATATAAATAAATAAATAAATAAATAAATAATTAAAAATAATAATAATAATAATAATAGAATAAATAGATATATAAACAAAATCGAATAAAATAAAATAAAATAAAAAAAAAAAAAATAGAATAATAAAAAAAATGTCGACTTTTGGTTCATGGAATAATGTTTTGAAAGCCAATTTCTAAAACGCGTTTAGGCTTGAGTTCGTTACCTTTACTAATTATAAACCATAAGAATTTTATTCATACCATCCTTGTTAGTTATATCTTTTATGCCACTTTAATGCCTCTACTAAGTCCTCTCTCCATCTACGTCTCCATAAGGAATGTAAATTTAAAGGTTTTAATCTTCTCTCTCAAGAAATACTACGCATCTTGTGTATCTTGTTAGTTACCCTCCTAAATGACTCAGACCTACATCTCTTCTCCATTATTTTTTTTTCTTATTAAATTATGGCCTATATTTACTTATTTTTCTTACTCCTTGCTTTTTCATAGGTGCAGAGTGGCTGGGATTTGACATACAGACACACACACCGCTCTTCCTTCCCACTAGTCCACAAACAAAATTTTTTTTCTTGTTTTCTTTACGGGTAGTTCTGAGTTATCATGCAACGTATACTAACCCGTCTATGGCTGCGTGCTTGGAAAGTTATACATGCCCGTGGGAGAAAAATAAATAAAGTAGAGAGTTTTGTTATTGTATTATCGCCTTTAAAAGCAATTTCCTCGTTCAATAATGCGCGTAGTCCTCGCTGTGTATAAGAAAATTAAAGAGAAAATGACGGAATGGAAAGTGATAACATTTTCTATTCTAGCTCACGGTCGATAGTTTTAAGGTTTTAAGGGATTCTCGCCTTTAAGAGCAGAGTGGCCGCTCAGTGCGACGGGCGGCGGGGGTCCGTTGTCGTGTGTGACCAAGTAAACTGCGCGTTGGGATGACAGAATGTAAAGTCGCGCCTATATTTAGTTTCTATTCTTGTTCACGGTTGACGGTTTTGAAATCGCAAAGGTTTATTTTTCTTCTATTTTCGATGCGTTTTTCTGATTTCTGTGTTGTGAGTAAAATGTGAGAGAAAAATTAAAGAATGTAAAGTGATAAAAATTTGTATTCTTGTTCACCACGGTCGATGACTTACCATCGTATGTTTTTTCGTTATAACTTTCGTGAAATTTGACGGTTTCCACGTTCAATAAGATCGTACTCGTTGCCGTGGGAGAAATAAACTAACTACGAAAACGACAAAATGGAAACTGATAACATTTCTATTCCAGTATGAAATGGCAGGTTTTCCTTCTTCCTTTCCCGTGTTTTTGTTCAGCATTCACAGTTTTCCCGGTGAATAACACGGGACTCGCTGCCGCACACTGCCACTCAGGAAAAATGTATATTCATAAAATTTGTTCTACTCCACGACGATTTAACCCTTTCACTACTAATCAATCTTTCCCATTATTATGTAAAATTTTTAAAGATTTTTTTTTGTACTAGTAATTTTAAAACGTACTTATGTATGTAGCTTAGCAAACATGAAATAAGCCTCATATTCTATTCTTCACGTCCATCCAAATAGTTTACAACAGTGACCGCAATGTTAACAAAAGACACCCGTAACTGAGAAAGGGTTAATGTGGCAAGTTTTCTCCTTTCTCGTTGTGCTTCTCGAATTGAGTT
>NC_087161.1:5487500-5507500 GCF_035594125.1 Scylla paramamosain
GACAGACAGACAGACAGACAGACAGACAGACAGACAGACAGACAGACAGACAGACAGACAGACACAGAAAAGTTATTTGGTGACCACAAAAATACCGTCTCTCTCTCTCTCTCTCTCTCTCTCTCTCTCTCTCTCTCTCTCTCTCTCTCTCTCTCTCTCTCTCTCTCTCTCTCTCTCTCTCTCTCTCTCTAACATCAAGTAGCCACCACACTAACATGGAGATTCGTAATCCGTCCCTGGTGGTGGTGGTGGTAGTGGTGGTGGTGGTGGTGTTAATAATTTAAAGGGAACCATCACACGGGGCAAACTTCCCCTTCCCGACACAACCTTTGCAGCGCCTGGCAACGCTAAGCCTCGGATGGGCCACGGCACACACACACACAGACACACACACACACACACACACACACACACACACACACACACACACGTACACGTACACGAGTCCGCACGTGATCCTCGAAACTAGATGAATTGCAAACACACACACACACACACACACACACACACACACACACACACAGAGAGAGAGAGAGAGAGAGAGAGAGAGAGAGAGAGAGAGAGAGAGAGAGAGAGAGAGAGAGAGAGAGAGAGAGAGAGAGAGAGAGAGAGAGAGAGAGAGAGAGAGAGAGAGAGAGAGAGAGAGAGAGAGAGAGAGAGAGAGAGAGAATCAAACCACCTACTTCCACTCCTTTATCTAGAAAAAAAAAACAGTAAAATAAAGAAAGAAATCTCGCCTCAAACACTCACAGATGTAGACATATCATTAGTACTTATTCTCCGCCTACTCATCTCTCACAAAGGCCAAGTTACAATACAGAAAGTCACCCCAAGATTCACGAGCAAAGAAAAGCCAAGCAGTTACTAATATTTTTTTTTATTTTTTTCTGATGTGCAGTGTTGTGGTCCCTGAGTCTTGCGTTGTCTGAGAGTCCTCGCCGCGTGTTGTGTTGATGTCATGCGGGGAGATTGGCGGGGTGAATAACGGGGAGATTGGTGGGGTGAATAAAAGTCACTTAGGTGTTGAGTGGTACTGCCTGCACACCTGGTCACCTGTGTTTTTCCTGGTACCTATGACACACAACACAGCACGCGAGTACGTAAAGCAGAGTAGTCTTCCTTTTCTTCTTCCTTCTTTTTTTTCAATGTTTTCCTCCTTTCTTCTTTTTTTCTTTTCTTCATTTCCTTTTCCTTCTTTTCTTCTTTGTTTCGTTGCTCTCACTATTCTTCTTTTCCTAATCCTCCTCCTCCTACTGTTTTTCTTCTTTTCCTCCTCCTCCTGTTCTTCTTATCCTTCTCCTCCTCTTCTTCTACCTGTTCTTATTCTTCTTCCTTCTCTCCTTTTTTTTTTGTTTCCACTTCCTCGTTCTTCTCTTCTCCCTCTTCCTCTTCCTCCTTCTCTTCCCTCTTTTCTTCCTCCTCTTCCTCTTCACTTCCTTTACTTTTTTTATATTCTTTTCTCCTTCCTCCTCTTCCTCTTCTTCTTCTTCTCTTCCTCCTTGTGATCAACTCCCCTTTCCATCGGTTCCTGGGTGTACAAGTGTTACGTCTCTGGTCTTTGTCCTGTCACGTGTTTCAACGGGGCCACAAAACAGTGACAGATCGCTATAGATGGTGACATGTAGGGGTAAATAATGATAGATGACGATGGATAGAAATGGATGGTGACACATTTCCACAGATGGTGATACATGTTGATAGAAAATGATAGGTAGTGTTGCAAATAGAGTGATATAGGTAGTAGGTTCCATAGATACGTAAGGTTCTAATAGTGAAACTAAACTTATGAAGGTACAACTTCAAAATAACAACATTAAGAACAACGACAACTAACCCAGCCAACCAAAACAACATAAATAGCAACAAAAATATAAATAAATAAATAAATAAATAAATAAATAAATAAATAAATAAATAACAACCAAGTAAAAAATCAAACTAACGAACAAACATAAACCAACCAAACAAACGAATAAAGAAAAAAACAAACAACCAAGCAACCAACACACACACACACACACACACACACACACACACACACACACACACACACACACACACACACACACACACACACACACACACACACACACAAGAAAACACCACTACCACCACCACCACCAACAACAACAAAACAAATAAAAACACCAACACGTTCACGCCACAAATTAAGCGACTACACAACAGAAAAGGATGTTACACGGATTTTTTTTTTTTTCGCTTTTTACTCTTTTTCGTGCACAAATTCGTAAAACATGGAGTGGCATTTAAACTGTATATACCCTAAGGCTTCGATATCACCTAGTGTCTGTGGCTGGACTGTCAACGCTGTGCACCGGGCGGCCAGGGGAAACAGAACAGAGAACAATACAATGCCTATTAACTCTGCATTCACTCCCCACTTTGTTTTACCATTCCCTCTTAACTCTTTTGCTGCCACGACCTTCTTTCCTTATCCTTTGTAACATTGTAAAAGCTGTTTGCAATGTGACGCAGGAGAGGAAAGAGGGAAAGTAGGTTAAGTTTGTCTTTTTACGAGGCAGACATATCCAAGAGAGCCTAGAATAAAAACAGTGCCTAAAAAAGTTATAGGAATCAAAGGAGGAAATTTGTGTGCTAGTTAAAAGGTTAATCTCACCCCTTATAAGATTTAATTATCAATTTTATTTATTCATTTATTTATTTATTTATTTATTTTGATAGTAAAAGAATTTGTTTTAACTAGTAAGAGATCTAAAACTAAGGGAAAATGTTGAAATCTAACAACTGACCTTTTTTTTTTTTGACATACTGACTTAAGACATAGTAAAAAAAAAAATGCTAAAATCTGATAGCTGATCGGATATTTTTTTTAAACAGCTGAGAGGATTTACGATTATAGGAGAAAATACTTTAAAAAAAAAGTGACATGTGATCGACTTTTACATAAGGGAAAAGCTGAAGTTTGGTACCTGATCGATTGTTTGAATAATAGATTTAGAACTGGAGAAGATTTAAAAATCTTGCTATTCATCGATTTTTTAACAGGTAAGTGATTTAAGACAAAGGAAAATGCCAAAATATAACTGACTGAGTTTTGACGTAAGTGACTAAAGACTAAGGGAAAAAAAGATTCAGATCAGACTATTCATCAATTTTTAAGAGTTCCAGGACTGAGGAAAAACGTTAAAATCTGACCAACTAATCCATTATTTACGTATGGGATTCATGATTTAGGAAAACATACAAAACCTGGTAATTGATCGTCTCTCTCTCTCTCTCTCTCTCTCTCTCTCTCTCTCTCTCTCTCTCTCTCTCTCTCTCTCTCTCTCTCTCTAACAGCAGAGAATTTTAGACTGAAGGACAAAAATGCTAAATAGAATGAAAGTTACGTGAGATATGTTTCTTTACTGACCATGAATGGAGGTCCCTTGAGACACACACACACACACACACACACACACACACACACACACACACACACACACACACACACACACACACACACACACACACAAGGAGCAGGTGAAATAAAGGCGTCTTCTGCGTCTTTCTTTATTATCACCATTAGAGGCAGCAGGCGAGGACTAAACCGAGGAAAGAAAGGAAAGAATGCAGTTCACTACCAACCTCTCCTGAAAGAATAACAGACTGAGTAGTAAAGTGTAAGGAAGGAAGAAAGTAAAAGTCCGCTGAGAGAGAGAGAGAGAGAGAGAGAGAGAGAGAGAGAGAGAGAGAGAGAGAGAGAGAGAGAGAGAGAGAGAGAGAGAGAGAGAGAGAGAGAGAGAGAGAGAGAGAGAGAGAGAGAGAGAGAGAGAGAGAGAGAGAGAGAGAGAGAGAGAGAGAGAGAGAGAACACGAAAAAAGAATGTAAGACGATAAAAGTAAATATATATATATATATATATATATATATATATATATATATATATATATATATATATATATATATATATATATATATATATATATATATATATATATATATATATATATATATAATAACAATAAAGAAAATTTTCTAACCGTCGAAAAATAAAATGCAAATAAAGAACACGAATAACAAAAGAACAAAAAGCCAAAGGAAAATCAAGAAAACAATCTAAATAGCACTCTTGAAAGAAAACGGTTCCTGAGACAATCGAATCCCCACACAACACAGCTGAGAAAAGAAAACGTAGCACTGGTAGAGAGAGAGAGAGAGAGAGAGAGAGAGAGAGAGAGAGAGAGAGAGAGAGAGAGAGAGAGAGAGAGAGAGAGAGAGAGAGAGAGAGAGAGAGAGAGAGAGAGAGAGACGTAAGAACACTGCCTCCTTACTTTTTTTTTTTTTTTTGCATTGATCTAGCAACGAACTGACGGCGTCCTCAAGGATACGAGTTGCAAACCTTGGAATTTTCGCGTGGGATGAACTGACGGACCAGGAACATGACGCTCAAGAATAAAACGATAAGTGGATAAATATAGATGATAACCACCACCACCACCACCACCACCACCACCACCACCCTCACAGATAAATGAATAGATCAATAAATACACCAATATTCCTTAACGTCACATGGCTATTACTGCTAAACACACGTGGGTTTCGATACACTTGCTATACACTTTTCTCTAGGGACGGGAGAGGAGCAGCATTATAAGTGTATATTATTAACGGCAGTGCGACCAGCGAGGGAGGCGCATATGAAAAGTAAAGAAAGAAACGTAAAAAATGTAAATAAATAAATAAATACATGTGGAAAAGTGGAAAAAAGTGGGAACAAAAATTAATACAGACATATAATAAAAACTAAAAATATATATGTATGATATCAATAGTATTAGTAAGGTGTGGGACAATCGGGTGTGGTAGGGGAGAGAGTACCTGTTGTGAAGGAGTCTTCATGCGGACCAAACTAAACTGTGTGGCTGCTCTTCGTACAGTGAGTGCAGTACTTATTATTTTCATTATGATTACTACTACTACTACTACTACTACTATTACTACTACTACTACTACTACTACTATTACTACTACTACTACTACTACTACTACTACTATTATTTTTTTCAGTCCACTGTTTTGCCCTGGGCCGCTCTCCTGAATACATTAGAGGAAAAGAAAACATTTGCTTTCATCTATTAGCAGCCAATCAAAAGCCTCATCTCTCCTGAAGTACCTACCAATGAACGCTATGCTGTTACAATATTCTCTCTCTCTCTCTCTCTCTCTCTCTCTCTCTCTCTCTCTCTCTCTCTCTCTCTCTCTCTCTCTCTCTCTCTCTCTCTCTCTAAAACAAATAAATCCTTCAACTAAAACTAAATACAACAAAAAACAACAATAAATGCCTACAAATATATACACTTACAATTATAATAACAATTCATCTCCACATGACAACACGACGCTTCTCAACTTTCACTAGTCGGTTTTGGTTTTGCTTTTTTTTACCCCCACCACAAACTCTCACCACAACAACAACAACAATAACAACAACAATATACAGCAGCACATTGCCACGCCGCCACTATTTCCTGGCATGCACCAAACTTTTCTATTTATTCATTTATTTTCACCGCGATTGCTGTTTCTCTGTCCTCTAATGCCTTTACTTAGTCGGCAGATTCCAGCGGATCCTCGGGTACTTGAAAGCTTAATGCAATGACAGGTTATTATTAAGTTTGCTGGCAATACATAACACGGGCTGGTCCCTTCCTGTCCGTGCCTGCCTCTCTCTCTCTCTCTCTCTGAATGTTAATGATAATAGTGGGTAATAATGTAATATGAATAAGTGGGTGTTGTGCGTTGACGTATGTTGTATCCTTGAGTTTCTGCATGGCGGTTTGACAGTTTCATTTGTGTCAGTTTCGTCCATGCAAAAGATTAACAATAAGAAAAGAAATAAAGAAAGAAAAGGAAAGATAGTTAGATATCGAGAAGAAGAAGGAAGAAAAACAAGTAAATGCAAATAGATAAAATAACTAAAACCTTTCTTAAATTAACCCAATTCAAGGATTTATTTTATCGTTATTTTTAGGGAAATCTTGTGAATGGAATATATGAGAGAGAGAGAGAGAGAGAGAGAGAGAGAGAGAGAGAGAGAGAGAGAGAGAGAGAGAGAGAGAGAGAGAGAGAGAGAGAGAGAGAGAGAGAGAGAGAGAGAGAGAGAGAGAGAGAGAGAGAGAGAGAGAGAGAGAGAGAGAGAGAGAGAGAGAGAGAGAGAGAGAGAGATTGCAAAGAGGAGAGGAAAAAAAAAAAAAAAGAAAAAGCGATACACGACAAAGGCAACACAAACTCCACAAGTAACACGCCAATGTAACTCAGCCCATGACCAGAACATTCACCACAACCAGCACAGTAACGACAGGTGGCATCTTATTAGCGTGCTGAGCGAGGCATTTCACTCACCTTAAAGAGCAACCAACTGAACCACGCTCCTATGAGATACAATTCCCGATGTGCCACCCACGCTAAACTTCCCTCTGTGTTCGCTGGTTTGTCTGTCCACTAGTCTAGCTCTCCCATGTAAACTCCACCCCACACAAAAGCTCCTCCCATTATTTTCTTAACCTCCCCTAACCTAACCTAACTATAACAAGGGGACAATCTATCCAGGGAACTCATAACACAGGAGCTTGTGCATATCAACTGGCCTTCTTCAGTCTCTTTTTATGTTTTCTTACGTGTGATAACCTTAGCAGATTCCCTCTAATTATGAGTCACCCTTGCGTTTGCGTCATGTGGCCCCTGATGTTGCTGCGTCATCTAAAGAAGTCATCCAGTCACCCTACACTACACCTAACCTACTGTAACCTACACTAATAATACGGGAAGCAGGAATGAAGTGTGCTTTCATTTATGTTTGGATCTTACGGTTTCTCTCATATACTCGTAAAATCTCGGGAATTGTCTTGTGTAGGTCTTTTGTGCAAGCCTTTAGCGAGAAGGGCACAGTGGAAGGCTCGGTGCATATGTTACGTTTATAGCACTGAGAAAGAAATCAATAATATATGTAAAATTAATCACCTGCTCATTCTTATTACGTGTTTGCTATGCGAATTCAAAACAATGACTGAAAAGTGAACATCTGTGTAGTCTCATTGGAACGAAAAGTCAGTGTCGCTAAACTTCGGTCTTGTGTCAACTACTTCTAACAGGTTCTAGAAGAAGTTATCAGTTCTAGAAGAAATTATCGGGGAGTTTCAAGGGTGTGTTCATGACTTTAGTGATAGTTTAACAAGAATTCTGCATTGTCAGTGTAAAGAAACATCCATGAGAATCTGACTGATTTGTGACCTTTGGAAATGGTCGTTATGAAAGAACAAACTTTAAAGGCCCATTCACACACATCAGTGACGTATCAGTGCTGCGTCCGCTTACTGCTTATCATTAAAAAAATTATAATAATAATAAAAATAAATAAATAAATAAATAAATCGTTACTTTGAATTTGGGTGACGTATTCACACGTCCTGCGCAATGCCGTGGTTTGAGTCTCTGTGTCAGCTCCGTCTCCGTTCCGTGAAGTTGAATATCGTCGCCACCGATATATATATATATATATATATATATATATATATATATATATATATATATATATATATATATATATATATATATATATATATATATATATATATATATATTTTTTTTTTTTTTTTTTTTTTTTTTTTTTTTTTTTTTTCGGACGCCGGACGAGTGCTATGAGTTTGTCCACGAGAATGGATGATGAATTACTTATAGAACTGGTTCGGAATCATCATGTTCTGCGTGATTTGTCACAGCCAAAGTATATGGACAGCAGTCTCAAAAAACGTATTTGGAAAAATTTTGTTCCATCATCTATGAAGTCTTTGTACCGAGTAGCAAACTCTCCTTGACTTTTTCTTTTCTTCCACGCTTCATGTACCCACTTACTTTCCTTCAGCTTATGCTCCGCCTCTTCCTCTTCATCAAAAATTATGGCAGTCATTGTCAATTTAACGCTTGAAAACTTTGCCATCTTGGAAATCACTGATTTCAGGAAGTACGGATGTGCGTGAACAGACGTCACTGAAACGTAACGGGTTTCACTGACACTGAACTGACACGGCACTGATACGTCACTGATGTGTGTAAATGGGCTTTAGGAATGAATACAAAACTCACTATGTACTCGTACACAAGGCAAGGAAGGAAGAAAAACGTAACACGCCTTCTGAAAGCTACACCTCTCTTCACTAACACCACGGTGCAGCTAAAACTCTTCCTGCTCCTCGTCTACATAAACTCCAATTTGAACCGCTAATATTTCTTTCTTATCACCAGGTGGCGCGGTCCTACACGCCATGACATCCTATATTTCCTTCTGCAACATACGAGCACTGCCTTGACCACGCCTGCCTCTTGTCCTTACTGATGGGGTGGAACTGAGCCACGATTCAGAAATGGAAGGGAACACAATGGAAAGACAAACAATAGCTGACGAGGCTGTTTGTGTAAGGTACGCTATTGTTGGGTGCTGTTTATACACGTATCTACAGGCTGTTTGTGATTAGCTACTCTGATCTGTAATAAAAAATTGGGTGTTCCTTTTTATCTACACTCTACAGGCTGTTTGTGATAAGCTACTCTAATCTGTAGTTAAAGACTGGATGTTGTCGATATCTGCATCAGTATGTCTCAGCTGAATACTTTTTCAGCCTCCAAGAGTCCATATGAGCGATAAGATGATTGATTAATTGACAGACTGATTTAATGACAACGCAATAACAGAAACATTGAAGTGCTGAGTTCTGCGGAAAGTCACGTCAATAAAATGCTTCACACGTCACTGAAATGCTTCTTCCAATAACAAACACCAATACAGCACCTCGCCCTGCATGGAGAATTGTAAAGAAAATGACGATTAGGAACAACAAACAGTAGTTGAAAAGAGTATCTCATAATATTAATTCACTGTCAACTCCGCAGATTTCCAGCAGTCTCTCTCTCTCTCTCTCTCTCTCTCTCTCTCTCTCTCTCTCTCTCTCTCTCTCTCTCTCTCTCTCATGGCGATATTGCAAAGGTGTCCCTTGTGTGTTTTTCAAGAATTCTCCTGCGGGATTTCCGTCGAATCCGAGCCTCACCCTGACCTCAATCTCCCAATGCCAGACACTCTCCTAAACACAAGTATATATTCTGGTAAAATAAGACTATTTGCTCCATCCCCCCACCCTTCTCTCTCTCTCTCTCTCTCTCTCTCTCTCTCTCTCTCTCTCTCTCTCTCTCTCTCTCTCTCTCTCTCTCTCTCTCTCTCTAAGCAAATGTAACTACACGTAACTTCCCCAAATCAATCCTTGTTGAAGAGAGAGATAAGAAAAAAATATATATAGCCAAGCACTGTAAGTCATTCAAGCTGTAAAACATATTTCCAAACAATTATAATCAATCTGCGATACTCAAAAACGCTTCACAGACACTCACGCTCCCTTCCCTCTCTGAGACAAGGAATACTGACTGCCCTCAACACCCAGCTACTTAAAATCATACAAAGCAATGGAATATTACTATTTAAAGCCCGTATTACGAAACGCTTTATTTTCTCTCTTTAGATCTATTCCCTAAAGCCACAGGGATAACTCGTTAGGTTCTCATTATCATTTGTCCTACCAGTGATGCAGAAACCTTGCTAAACTATCATTGTAATACTGAAAACACTGAAAACATCCTTAGAAACTTCAGAACTATTTACGTAAAGTCACAGGGATAACTAGTCGGGTTATTATTATTAATTGTTCTATTATTGTTTCTGAATCCGCGCTAAACTATCATTATAAACATGAAAACATCTCAAGAAACTGTTAGCCACTACATAGGATACAACTATACACACAAAAACGCTGCATACTTTTTTTAATCAACTATTCCTTTAAACAAAAAAGTACGAGTACAAGCATAAAGTAACTATCCTACTTTACTTACACGAAATTAGGAGAAATTTTAAGAACTCATAATTATATAGCAGCAGATAAGCTTAAAGTACTGAATTTCATAGTTTTTCTTTTTTTTCTTTTTTTTTTTTTTTCCTTCTTCAACAGGTATCGCCACCACTTTCAGGCTGAGGAGTCTACATATTAAGAAACATTAAGAGTAAAATTTACATGAGGATTAGATGACTTTTAGTAACTATGAGTCAAAAAGCCTGAAACTCGCCTTAACTCTTCTCCACATATACTATTATAACTACTTGTTCTATGTACCGAGTAATAATTCGTGAAAATCATATACTAGGGCTGCGGTTAAGAGAAGAGACAATTAAATAAGTAGTGACGAACAGTTTTCTTGGGGGGAGTGGTGGAAGGAAGATTTATAATGATAGTTTATGTATAATTCTGATATATGTATTTGCACAGACTAAGGTAGTAGCTGATAAAAGCCTTATAATCTTACTGGAGTATGTTAGGGTACTGCTTAGACACGAAACCGATAACACTGAAACAACATCATCATAAGGTTCGGTTAAGTTAGTTTAGGTTAGGTTAGGTTAAGTTAGTTAATTTAGGTTAAGTTACGTGAGGTTGAGTTAGGTTTAGGTTAAGTTAGTTTAGTTTAAGTTACGTCAGATTAAGTTGGATTATTTTAAATTGTCAGGTTAAGTTAGGTTAGTTTCTCAAGTTAGTTGGTTTAAGTTACGTTATGCTTAGTTACGTTCGTTTAGGTTACGTTAGATTAGGTTAGGTTTAGATGAATTCAGTTACTAAATTCCACTGCTGGTTCCTTCGCTAAGTAGATCACGATTCCGAAAAGCATATCCTGCCCAGAAATAAAGACCTAAAAAATAATAGATTAAAGTTACTTCAATAATCCCACACGAAACACTCCAGAACACCAATATAAACGCTCCTGAGGGCAGTGGGCAGGTCGACACAGCCACAGCCACAGCCACAGCCGTCCCTCCTCCCCGGGGCGGTCGATGTAATAGTTAACTGCGGGAATTTGCAAGAGGACGCAAGGAGAGACGGGACAAGGAGAGCCTGAGAACACGTGGTCGAGGCGTGCTGTGTGCTGACCTGATTGCTGAGAAGGGCTATTCCGAGGCCTCTCTTGACTTCATTTTCCACGGGTGACGTCAGCAGGGCGGGGCAGGTGCAAGGACACACAAACATAGGCCATCCGCACAAATACAGGCACTTGTAGAGGGATAGAGGAGCTGTACAACCACCCACCGACACGAGCAAAACACCACTGGCCCGGGATGACGTCACGTAGTCCCTCATGTATCGCTTCGTCGTAATTCTTTCTCTTGGCAGTGACTTCAGTGTTTAGACTCTTGTTAATCTACTAAGCCTCGCTTCCAGACACACCCATATCTAACACCTCACATATTTTAATTAATTACAGATGATTATTATGTAAATTGGCTCAATAACTATGCTATAACACTAAATTACGATAGAAATAAACCTTCTTATGCTTCCAAAAAATAGTTGGATCTTGTGAGTTTTTTTTTCTTGGTATATATATCTTCTTTACATCTTATCAGCAGCAAAATTTCATGGTTTCAGAAAGCACTAGAAACGGTAGCAAGGTCATGAATCAGTGGTGTTGTATACGAAGACGAGGCCAGAGTCAAGAAAATGGTTGAATTTCTTTGAGCACATTAGCAGAGGATAGTTGCGTAAAGAAATACCAGATAAATAATATGAACAATATGAAATGTAAATAAATAAATAGATAAATAAATAAATAAAACAAAACAAAACAAAACAAATATAAATAAAGAGAGAAAAGGTACAAAATGGACGAGAGAGAGAGAGAGAGAGAGGAGAGAAGGAGAGAGGGAGAGAGAGAGAGAGAGAGAGAGAGAGAGAGAGGAGAGGAGAGAGAGAGAGAGGCTACTGCAGAACAATGGAATGTTGGCAAAAGAAGGTGGACAAATGCATGAAAATTTATATTTTTGTACCTCGATAGCCACCCATTTCTCTCTCTCTCTCTCTCTCTCTCTCTCTCTCTCTCCTCTCTCTCTCTCTCTCTTCCTCTCTCTCTCTCTCTCTCTCTCTCTCTCTCAACATATTCGAGTTGCGTTTGCTCTTTTCTCGTCCAAATGATAATGTTTTTCTAGTTGCTCAGTTAGACAGAATTCGTGGAAGGCTCATTTTTTTCATGTCTGTGTGTGTGTGTGTGTGTGTGTGTGTGTGTGTGTGTGTGTGTGTGTGTGTGTGTGTGTGTGTGAAAGTGATTTACACACACACACACACACACACACACACACACACACACTTTATTACACCAAACAAAACAAGAAACCAAAGGAAAACAACGAGTAAACAACATGCAAGCTAGTAATCAATAGAGAATAAACCTAAAACAAACAACCGAATAAATGTATGCATAAATGTGAAAACCAATCAATTAACAAGTTCAATTAATCACTATACGAAAAAAAAAAAACAACCCAATGAAAGAAAATACTATATAAATATTATTATGTCAAGTTCAAAATTAATGGAAAAGTAATGACACACACACACACACACACACAAGGCCACGGCACATACACACTGCGACGGACAGTACATAATCTTCCTCCTCCTCCTCCTCCTCATAGTGTACCTCTGCCCCTCTCCTGTCTCCTCCGCCCCCGACTTCCCTCCATTACTGAGAGGGACTTCCTGACTGATTCATGATAGTGGGTGTGGGAGTTCGTACCCCCCCTCTCCATCCCTCCTTCCCTCATCACTCCTCTTGCGCTCTCCTTTCCTTTATCCCTTTTCTGTCCATCCCTCCTTCGTTTCTCCCTTATGTTTTTTCTTCGTTTCTTCTTCCCGTCATCTGTTCCTCCCCACACCAGCAGTGTGGGTGGCAGGGCGTGCGGCGGAGCGTCATTACTCCCAACACACTCACGCTTGTCACTGTTAGGGGTATATGGTGTGCGTGTGTGTGTGTGTCACTCACCAGGTCCGTCGACAGTGCCTGATGCAGGCGCCGTAGGGCCAATGTAGCAGCAGGATGATGATGAGGCCGGCCAGCTGTGCCCCGACGGTCCAGCCGAGCGAATTGGCCAGCTCCAGCTCGGCCTCCGAAGGGTCGTAGTGGGGCAACCACCAACCTGGGGATCCAGGTGGCTATAGTAGCACCAGTACCCGCCGCCCCGGCACGCCGTAGTAATCGAAAAACTGGCTGCAGTTCACGGTGGGCGGGTAGCCGCAGCCCTTCACGTTGATGTAGAGCGAGGCATTCAGTTCGTCCCAGTGGGCGGGGTTGGTGTGGGAGGCGAGGGCGGTCAGGTCAGAGCCGCTACCCTCCACCTCAGACAGTTCCTCACCCCCCCTCCCCACTGCTGTCCCCCAGCTCACACACGTCCCCCTCGGGGAGGGATTCGTTCCGCGATACGGAACAGTTCCTGTACACGACGGTCACCTGCGTGCAGTTATACACGTCGCTGGTGCAGCCCTCGGTGCACGAACACCACGAAATGTTCCTGAGGCCCACCACCTCGCGGGCGAACGTGGTCATGCAGAGCACTGGGGACGCCTGGAACTGGTAGGTGAGGGGTGGCGAGGGCAGGGTCGATGGTCATGGGCACCAGGAACAGCAGCGTGAACAGGCCGCCCACGATCATGAGCCCCGCCAGGATGGTCGTGTACAGGCGTAACAACGCGCGACATGAGGTCCTCTTCTTCTTCTTGGATCCCCGCTCCTTCAGCAGCTGCTGCAGTGCCACCTTGCCGGGGTTGATCTGCGGATCCTCCACTGGGGCGGGGCCATTGTCCAGTCTGTCCGCGCCCTTCAGTGTCGGGGAGCCGCCGGGGGGTTTGCTCACTGCCGGGGGCGGCCGAGGTTTCCTGACGGGAATGAGCTCCTCCCTGAGGGACGGGGCACCGAGCCCCACGGGTTGGCCGCGCCCGGGGGCGGGGTCGGTGGGCTCCGACATCACGCTGCCTCGACCGTCATGGACACTGCACTGCTGCACCGCCGCCGCCTGGCCGCCGCGCTCACCTTCTGATGTCACTCTCGTGAGTGAGCGCCGCCGCGGCACAGGTGTCCTGCCGCCGCCACTGCCACCTGGCGGCAGCTCGTGGCACCACCGCTAGGCACAGCTGGGGAGGGGGATCTCTCGTAGGAGGAGGGGCGGGGGCGTGTCGATGGGTGGGTCAGCAACACCTCGGGTGAGAGGCCCCGCCCCCGAGGGATGCGGCGGGACGCCCCACTTGTCCTGCACCCAACCTTCAGGATCCTGAGAGAGGCAAGCCTGGGGAGGGTGGCGGGTTGGGGGTCATGAGAGACAGAGGAAGAAACCAGAGGTGTGTGTGTGTGTGTGTGTGTGTGTGTGTGTGTGTTTGTCTGTGTTTTGACCTAAACTTTCCAACAAACAGAGCTGAGACGACACAGTGCAGTCTTTGGCCTCTCCTCCTTTCACCGCAGCGCCCGCAGCACGCCCTCGCCCTCGCCCTTTTCCCCTTCCCTGGCAAGCACAAGCCCCCTCCCCTCGCCCCCTCATGAACTACACTCTCTATTCGCCTCACACTGCTCAGTTCTTCCCCGGACCAAGCACTCCCTTCCCTGATCCACCTCAAGACCTAGCCTGCCCTCTTCTCCCCACTCCCTTCCCCATCACTAAATCTCCCACCTAATTCTCTCTCTCTCTCTCTCTCTCTCTCTCTCTCTCTCTCTCTCTCTCTCTCTCTCTCTCTCTCTCTCTCTCTCTGACACGGCCTCGTCTAGTCATAAAATGTTTCTTCAACTGACCCCCTCCCTCTCCCCCCCTTGAAAAAAAAAAAAAAAAACAGAAACGAACAGCAAACTTGAAATTGAATTCACAATTTCTCCCATACGGCATTTGGCAATATTTTCTTTCCCGTTTTCTGTAATCTTTTTGTTTCTTCTGATTTAGATTAAAAGAAAACGCAAGTTTTATGCATAACTATTGTATTGTAGTGTGTGTGTGTGTGTGTGTGTGTGTGTGTGTGTGTGTGTGTGTGTGTGTGTGTGTGTGTGTGTGTGTGTGTGTGTGTAAGAGAGAGAGAGAGAGAGAGAGAGAGAGAGAGAGAGAGAGAGAGAGAGAGAGAGAGAGAGAGAGAGAGAGAGAGAGAGAGAGTTTTGTGACTGATAAAATACATCGACATTTATTATTTTTCTTTCAAATTAGAGGAAAAGTATTTTTTCTGATTTTTTTTTCATTCTTTTTATTGTTTTTTATCTTTGCTTTTTGTTAGTTGTTATATCGAAAAAAAAATTCGAGATCTATGTGTGTGTGTGTGTGTGTGTGTGTGTGTGTGTGTGTGTGTGTGTGTGTGTGTGTGTGTGTGTGTGCCTCAACCTCACCTCTTGTCCCCTCCCCCTCTTTCCAACCCCCTCTCAACCTGACCACAATCAATATCAAACTCATTACACACACACACACACACACACACACACACACACACACACACACACGGAAACGAGTGAATCCTGCCACTAACTTTGATCTTGATTGACAAAAGAAAAATAAATAGATACATTGAACTCTGATATTATTTACTATTATTTTTTTCATATTGTTTTATGTTAATGATAATTGTGTTGTTGTTGTTGCTGTTGGTGTTGATGGTGGTGGTTTTTATTTACTTTTTTTTTCAATCCACTTTATTCAGAAAATAAATGCTTTTCTTCGTGTTAAGTATTTTCCTTCTTTCTTTTCAATTTCCTGCTGATTTCAAAAGATGAGAATGGATAAAAGGAGAGACGAAGAGAGGTGGAAAATGGGCAAAATAAAGAAGAAGCCGACAGCGACGACAACGGTGACGACGACGACGAAGAAGAAGAAGAAGAAGAGGGAGCAACGTCCCTCCCCCCTACCACAATGCAGCACGAATCTCCCTGCAGTTCCCACCCCCCACACACCCTCCCCCTTTTCACCCTTCCCTTCTTTCCCCTCACCTCTTATCTCCACTCTTCTTCCTCCCCATCCTCCCTACAAATACATGCTTCCCTTTTCTCCTCCTCCCAGACCTTCCCTCCCCCTTCTCCTTCCCTATGAATTACGTTTTAAAGACGATTTTCAGACACAATATTGAAATCCGCAGAAGTTGAGTTGCCAGCAAAACCCGCCAGATGTCACCACTTGATAACAAAACCCATCCATTCCTCCATTATTACAGCTTTTTGTATGGGATTTTTTGTTTTTTTATGAGTCGTTTGATGGTTGATGAAGGCGTGGGGGGTATTAATGGACCAGGTGTGGGGTGCTTCAGGTGTGAAATGCAGGTGTTTTGCGCTGTAGGAACAAGGAACATTCGGCATCTGAGACTGCAGCAGAAGCGTCGCTCTCTGCTGACATTACCTAACTTCTTCCCTTCCCGAATATCAAGTCCCTTCCTCCCTCTCCCTCCCCCTGTCCTTCCTCCCTCGTTTCTTCGGTACTCTCTCCGCCTCTCCTTCGGTTTAGCGTGTACAGTATTGGGTCGTAAACTTGAAACTCGATAGACACATACACACACACACGTAGACTTTCTTTCTCTTCGTTTTCTTTTCTAATATTGATACTCCAACGCAACATTCCACAGCGATGCCAGAGAGCGCCTTCCCAGAATTTTTCGTTTAAGTTATTGTTTGGAGACGTCTGTTTGTTTATCCTTCATGTGTGTTTCAATGTGCCTGAATGTGCCTTGTGTGTGTTGTGTGCTTGGGTGTGTAGGTGTACTGAGTGTAATTGTATTTAACGTACCAGTAAGAAGAGTGAACGAAGCTTTTTGAAACGTAGACGAAAGAAAATGAAGACTGGGCTGGGGTCAGGTTGTGTGTGTGTGTGTGCGTGTATGTGTGTGTGTGTGTATGTGTGTGTGTGTACGTGTATGTGTGTGTGTGCGTGTGTGCGTGTGTTAGTGTGTGTGTGGCTCCGTGTTGCTCTGTGTGTGTGTGATTCCCTCCTCCCACTCTATCTTTCTCTCTTTCCCCTCGCACACACGCTCATTCCCCTCCTCCTCTCTCTGCCTCTCTTCTACTCTCTCTTTCATCCCTTCTTTACCACAATAGGTGAGTACGTGTTTCCTCATCTTACTCCCCCCCTCCCCTTCCTCTCCCCCATCTCCCCCATCACCGCAAACTTTCCTCCCTTCCCCCCATCCTCCCCCCTCCCCCCAACACTTCTCGGTGCGGTAAGAAGTGCGACAAAAAGTAAAGCTTCATAGCAAAGGCGAAGCTCCGAGGAAGTGCTTCAAACGACACACAGCCCCTCGAGACAGTGAAATGGAGCAGTGATACAATTATTCAGTGATGGTGACTTAGAAGTACGAGGGAAAACATGAGAAAATACCGTGCAATGCTTGTACAGTGTATGGATAATGTATTAGAGATGTATGAAGTCTTGTATTAGGACGAGGTGAGTGTGTTAATATTCACTGAAGAAGTTTCGGGTGTGAATCGAAACTGGAAAATCGAACCTTTAAACACAACGAGCTTTAGGAAGTTAACGATTATTTGGGACTACAAGAATGTGCATGGAAGTGACGCGCTGGTAGAAAATGAATAATTACATACTGAACAAATACTGAAACAAAAGGCCAACAGTGAAATACAGTGAAGAGAGAAATAATGAGCTCTGTAATTGTAGTTTTGTGAATAAAGGTTGATATTAGAACAGAGAGAGAGAGAGAGAGAGAGAGAGAGAGAGAGAGAGAGAGAGAGAGAGATCCTAAATGCGAAATATCTGTGATAACTGAGGAAAGAAAGGAAATAAGAATAACTGTGAAATTAATTGAATTCCCGAGCCAAACAAGTAAAGAGGAAGCAGCGGAAGCAAGAATAAGTGGGTGAAATTAAACTAATCCTAAACCAAAACGAGTGTGAGGGAATAGAAAAAAAAAAAAAAAGAAAAAGAGAACGCCGGTGAAATTAATCTTGAATCAAAACAAGTATAAATGGAACAGAAATTTTGAAAGCAACAGTAACAAAATCAAGCCAAAACCAAAGCAAGTGTAGGGGAAGCAAATGAACGGAGAAAGGAGGCATACGGTGAAAATAATAAACAAAACTCAGGAAAAAAAAAATGAATATAAGAGAATAAAAGGCAACAGATGAATAACACTGAGAAACTGAATAAATCTGGAACCAAACCACTGCAAGAGAAATTAAATTAACCCCGGAACCGAGCAAGCGAAAGGAGATAAAAAAAAAAGAAAATTAATTAAATTATTCTAGAACCCAAACAGTTGTAGATTAATTTAAATCAAGCAAGAGAAAGGAAATAAAGAAGAAAATAAATCACTGAGACTGAATGAATTAAAAGGAGTGCAAGGCAAGGGGAGAAAAAAAAAAGAATAAATCAGTAAAACTAAATGACCCTGGAACCAAAACAGCTGTAAGGGAAATAAAATAAATCTGCGAACCAAGCGAGCGGAAAAGAATGAAGAGGAGAGTTAATCGCTGAGACTGAATGAATTAAAATGAGTGCAAGGGAAGGGAAGAGGAGGGAAGGGAAGGGAAGCGATCAGTGAATCACGGCCCTGTTCTGTACTGAGTGACGCAGGTGAGGTTCAGGTGAGTCACGGCAGCTGCTAACGAGTACAGGAGACCCACCACCTGACTCACCTCCGCCATCTAAAGAGCAGGTGACTCACACGTGACCTAAACTATAGTGCGGGGAAAGAAATTAAGAGAAAATTCGTGTAATTAATTCCTTGAAAACTGGATGCGGAAGTTGAGGGAAGAGAAGAATTTGTTGACTCATGTACTACTAAGAATGTACAGACTTGATGGAGTCTTGTGAAATACATGAAAGTTATAACAGAAGCGTGTATTGGTGTAAAAGGAGCATGTATGATTGAGTCCTGGGAAACTGGATGCGACAGAAGTTAGAAGTAAAGAAATAAATGTCACTTACTCGTCTACCAAGAAAACATGAATTGAAAAAAAAAAAAAAAATACAGAAACTTAAATGAAACAGAAGTATAAAAGACGACATTGAATAGATTCTGAGAAAAATCTGGAACAACAAGAAGTAGAGGAAGAAAACGCCATAATATCAATTCATGTACTTATCGGAAGAAAACAAACTTAAAGACAATAAAGAGAGAAACTTGCCAAACGTAATATATGGAAAAGTTGTAATAAAAATTTGAAATACAAAAACTTAGTATATAAACTTAGAATAAAACCAGAGGAAAACTCGGAAAAAAAATACGATACAGAAAAAAAAAACGCTTGAAAAAAATACCAAATAGAAAGAAAAATGAAAAAGGAAGTAAAAAATATCACTGAAGATATAAACTTAAAATAAAAATAAAGCAGCATAAAAAAATAAACTTACCTGATATAATAATGAATAAATAAACAAATAAATAAATAACACTCGAAACATACTTAATAAACACATCAAAACCCAAAACAAACACGTAACAGAAGCGCACACACTCATCCAATGCGTCAAGGCAACACACAAGGCAGCCTCTCCCTCAGCAACAACCAAAACGGGTAGCAATCAACCTAATCATCGACCCCCTACCTGCCTGCCTGCCCGCACTGCCCGCCCAGGTGAGTGACAATCAATACGCCTCCCTCACAATCAACCATGAGAACCACCGAGACATGAGGGAAGCTTACAATCAACGCACGCGACTCACAATCCACGCAAGCCTCTCACACGCCATCACCGCCACTCCTCTTCCTTCCACGTGACTCGTAACTTGTGACTCAGAAGTAAAAGGAGGAAGGAAAAGGACAATCACGTAATTTTTCTTCCTGATCCATTGGTAAGTGAAGAGGAAGGAAAAGGATAATCACAGAGTTTGTCTTCCTGATCCATTGGTAACAAGTAGTGAAGAAGTAAAGGACAATCACGCAACTTGTCTTCCCTATCCATTGGTAACAAGTGATACATTTTTAAGAGGATAAGTGATATTGGATTTTAGAATACGTGCATCTTTTTTGCTTCTTTCCTGTTCCGTGGTGAGTTCGAGACAGGTGACGAAACGGTGTAGTATTTGAAACAGCCAAGTGAGTCAAAATACGTCCAAAAAAATTAAAACAATTCACGTAATCCGCCAAATAAATGAAGACGCATCACGATAATTCAATGAAAAAAAAGTAACCCAACTTCTTAA
>NC_087161.1:5512500-5530000 GCF_035594125.1 Scylla paramamosain
GAGAGAAGGAGAAAAGTGATACTGGGCAAGGGGAGAGAGGGGAGAAAGTGGAAGGCAGGGAAGGTGGATACAGGTGAGGTGAGGATATAGGTGAGGTGGATACAGGTGGGTGGACTGAGAGTGGGGAAAGTGAGGGAGGAAAGGGGGAGAGAAAGAGGGAGGGAGTTGAGGAAAGAGAGGGAGTGGGGAGAAAGGCGGGGGATGGGTTGGGAGAAAGAGGGAGTGGGAGGATAGAAAGAAGCGGGAGTGAAGAGGAGAAAGAAGAGAAGGCGGTGAGAGAAGGAAAAGGAGTGCGAGGGGGAAGAAGGAGATAAGAGTGGGAGGAAGTGATAGAGGAAGAAATTAAAGGAGAAATAGTGGGAGAGAATGAATGAGAGGAAGAAAGGAAGGGAGTGAGAGGAAGAGAAAGATTGAAAGGGAATGGGGAGAATGAGTAGGAATGAAATATGAAAAAAAGAGAGAGAGAAGAAAAGACGAGAAAAATTAGATGGTATGAGGAAGAAGACAAAATAGAAATAAAAGAAAAATAATCAGGAAAGAGAAAGAAAGAAACAAACAAACAAAAACAGAACAATACAAGGAAACAAGCAAAAGGTCGCATAGAAAACGGAGACAGTTAGATGGATGACTGACTTAAAAGGCAGGATAGCGGCACTCCCTCGCCTCACCCCTCACCTCCTTACACAGGTGGCCAGCACGTCGTGGAAGAGGCTCTGGTTCCTAATGGTGAGGGCGGCGAAGCGAGACGAGATCATGTCCCTGCCGCGGGCGTACGTTCACGGGCCCACGCTCTCCACCCTCGGCAATGACAAGTTCTCAGGTAGTGATGCGGGGATGGTTTGCGTGTAGGGGCGGGATGAAGGGACGCGGTGACTTGAGGTGAAAATGTGCGTGTGTGGTTTTTGTTTTTGTTGTTTATTTTGTTTGTTTTTAAGTCTTTTTATCTCTTGTGGTGTATACTGTTTCTTCTTGTTCGTTTTCTTTTTCTTCCTATTGTTCTTGTTATTTCTCTTCCCCTTTTTCAACATAACTTCCAACTATATTCTTACTTCCTTCTCCTCCTGCTCCTCCTCCTCCTCCTTTTATCTTGTTTTATTATTCTTTTTATGTGATGCATACTTTCTCTTCTTCTTCTTCTTGTTCTTGTACTTTCTCCTCTCCGTCGCCTTCTACCTTCTACACCCCCTTAATAAAAAAACTTCCTCTACTATTCTTCCCAACCACTATTCACCCACCTCCTCCTCCTCCTCCTCCTCCTCTTCCTCCTTCAATCTTCCCATGCTCCACCACCCTTTTCCGCATTTCCTTCACCACCTAGCCCAGAACCAAAACTTTATCACCACGCATGAATAGATAAATAAACTTAGACCAGGGTAAGTGAGGGAAAGTGAGCTTCAGTGCGTTCAGTGTGATTTAAAATTAACTAGCTATTATTACTATTACTATTGTAAAAAAAAAAAAAAAAGCACACTACATACACTAACTATCCTATAACCTTACCTGTTATTCTTCCCCTCCTACTCCCCCTACCCCCTCCTCCTCCTCCTCCTCTTCCTCTATCATCCCCTGCTGCTCCTTCTTCATTCCCTCCGCTCCTCCTCCTCCTCCTCCTCCTCCTCCTCCTACTCCATCACCATTTCCCCAACCTCTTCCACCATTTCCCTATCCAAACACACACACACACACACACACACACACACACACACACGCACACACTTATCATCCCTAAACTACCCTCCCCACCACTCCCCAACCCTCCACCACAAACCCACACCCACCCTTACACCCCTTCTATACCCAAACCACCCATCATAATCTCACACCATTCTTAAACTACCTCCCCATCACTCCCAGTCTTCCACCACACACCCACACCATCCCTCACACTCCTTCTACACCCTAACCACCCTCCCTAACCCACAGATGATGCAAGGGAGACAATGTTGGGGACTTTTAAGAAGATTCTGTTCACTCGTAACCCTCTGGAGCGCGTCGTGTCTGCCTACAGGGACAAGCTGGAGACTGAGGACGTAGAAAGCTCCTATGATTTCCACAAACACATTGGCAGGGAGGTGGAGAGGATGGCGAGGGGCAAGGTAAGTAAGTAAGAGAGACTGTGAGCGAAAAGGAGTGGAAGATTAGAAAGTGTGTGGAAGGAAAAAGGAAAGAGAAGGGAGGATGAAAGGGGAGAGGAAAGGGAAAATAAATAAGGAAAAGGAAAGGAAAAGGGAAGAATAAGGAAAAGGGAAGAAAAAGGTAGTAGGAGAAGGAGGTTGTGAGTGAAAAGGAGTGAAAAAAAGGGGTGTAATTGTTGTAAGTAAGAGAAAGAGAGAGGGAGGATGCGTGAATGAAAGGGCGTGGAAGATTTGGTTTGTGTTTGTTAGGAGTAAGAGAAACAGGGAGGTTGTGTGAGGTAAAGGGCGCAGGAGAGAGAATCGACATGTTTGTTATAAGTAAGAGGGAGGGAGGCTGTGAGTGAGAGGGAGAGAGAGAAAGAGAGAGAGGGGGTGTATGAATTTATGCGAATTTGTTAGGGAAATGTGTTTAGGGGTATATGTGAGGACTGGTAGGTGAAAGTGAGGTGAGAGGGAGGGAAGGTGTTTGGTGGTGGTGATAGTAGTGGTGGTGGTGGTGGTGGTGGTGGTGGTGGTGATGGTAGTGGTGAGAGGGATGTGTAGAAGGGGTAGGTGGTGTTGAAAGAGAAGGGTGAGGATAGTTAAGGCTCATTCACTCTTTCAGACTCCCTCCTCATCCTTCCCCTCCATCACCCTCCCTTCACCATCCCCTTCCTCAATATCACCCTTACACCCTCCTGCAATCCTTCTCGCCTCACACTTCCTTCTTTACCCTCCTCCCTCACCCTTCATCTAACACACCTAACCCCCCCATCCCTCCTTCCCTTCTTTACCCATCCCTCCTCACCCTTCCTTCATCTAACACCGTATTGCAACACTGCCCCCTCTGATCTTCCCCTCTTCTATCTTCCCCTTCCTTCTTGACACTCTCCTTCTTACCTTCCCTCCTTACTCTCCTCTCCTCTTCATCACCTCTCCCTTCCCCCAATAGGTGACAAGTGGGGGACACGACGTAACCTTCAAGGAGTTTGTGGAGTTCCTGGTGACGCCCATGAATGGCACCACGTGGACGGAGGGGCAGAGGAACGAACACTGGCGCCCCACGGTGGATCTGTGTGCCCCCTGCCTCATCCAGGTGAAGGGGGAGGGGCGGCAGAGACGGGAGGGAAGGGGGATGAAAGGAGGAAAAGGGAGGGGTGGTGAGGATAGGTTATGTGGGAGTGTGGAGTAAGGAAAAGGGGAAAAAAGTGTGTGTGTGAAAGGAAAAAATAAAGGGAAAAGAGGATGAAAGGGGTGGAGGAGGGAAAGAAGAAAAAAATATGGAATGATGTGTGAAAGCAAAGGAGGAAGGATGAGATGTGTAAATGAGAGGAACAAGTTTGGGAAGAGAAAGGGGTGAAGAGGAGACATGGATGGAAAGGAAAAGAAAGAAAAAAAAAGGTGGTGAATGGACAAAATAAGATGATGAAGGTGATCAGAACATAACAACAACAAAAACAACAACAACAACAACAACAACAACAACAACAACAACAACAACAACGAGTAACAACAACACCAACAACAAAAAAAATACAAATGCAACAAGATAACAACAACAAAAACAACAACAACAACACCAACAACAGCAACCACCACCACCACCACCACCACCACCACTACCCATCTCATCCTCCTCTCTCCTAATCCAACTCTCTTTTTCTCTCACACCCACCCACCACCCTTCCCTCATTCCCTCCCTCTGTCCTCTCCCAGTACGACGCTATAGGAAGATACGAGAACTTGGAGAAGGAGGGGCGTGAGGCTCTGGAGTGGATGGGCGCGGGGAAATACGCTGACGATTTCCCACCACCCGCCAGCAACGCCCACACTTCGCGTCAGACGGCCCTAGATTACCTCCGCCGCCTCCCTGTCACTCATCGCCTCAATTTCTACAAGACATTCCTTCTCGACTATCTTCTCTTCGGCTACCAGATCCCCTGAAAACCTTACTCTCGTTTTCTTTTCCTCGTTTTCTTTCAGGTCTGTGTGTTGTTTTGTTACGGTTCTCTCTCTCTTTCCTTTTCTTGCCGGATCTATTGAATATTTCTTTTTACCCTCGTTTTCTTCTTTTCCTTCTTCAGGCCTGGGGTGTTATTTTGTTTCAGTTATTATTATTTTTTGTTATTTTCTTACTCCTTTCTTTTTAAACCTCTTCTCCTTTTCTTCTCTAGCTACTTTGCTTATCCTTTTTTTTTTTCTTTCCTTGTCTTACCCCCTTTTCTTCTACTCATCTTTCTCCTTTCTCTTCCACCATCGCTATTTTGCTACAGTTCTCTCTCTTTCCCCTTTCTCACTCATTTTTTTTCTATTTCTCTCTCTCTCTCTCTCTCTCTCTCTCTCTCTCTCTCTCTCTCTCTCTCTCTCTCTCTCTCTCTCTCTCTCTTTTTCTGCTTTTCTTTAGTTCAACACAGATATCCTCCCCTTGCTATTTTTTTTTTCTGCAGTTATCTGTCTTTTCCTTCTCTTACTCCATTCTTTCTACTCCTCTTTCCCTCTTCCTCTTTTTCTTCTCTAGTTACTTTGCTGTAGTTATTTTTATCTTTATTTTTCTTACATTTTTTTTTCTATTCGTCTTTTTGTTTTTCTGTTTCTTCTCCAGCCTAACAAAGTGGTCCTGTTCTCTTTTTGCCAATCTGGATTAGAGTGTTTTGCGATCTTGGTGTTACGTCAAGAAGAAGAAGAAGGAGAGAGAGAGAGAGAGAGAGAGAGAGAGAGAGAGAGAGAGAGAGAGAGAGAGAGAGAGAGAGGACTAGAAAGGGTACGTGATAGAAATGTGTCATCATAAAGTCGAAAAGAAAGGAAAAAAGTATTTTGGCTCTAAAAAAAAAAAAAAAGGGAAGAGAAAGTGTTATGGTGTGAAAAAAAAAGAGGAGGAAAAAGTTGAGGAGTTAATAACAAAAAAAGGAAAAAAGTGAACAAAAAAAGGAAAAGATGAAATAGCGCCAGAAAGAGAGGAAAAGAGGAAAATGCAATACTGGAAAAAAAATAGAAAAGATGGTGTTATGACGGTAAAGAAAAAGAATTGTTATATGCTGCCAAAGAAAAAAAAAAAGAAAATAAATAAATGACGCAAAAAAAGTATACAGGTAAAAAAAAGTGTCATGGCGCCTAAAATAAGAAAAAAAAGGTTATTCGATTGTATTATTGTGGGGTCCGTTAAAAAAAAAAAAAAGGAAGAGAGAAGGACGAAAAAAAAAAAAAAATAGATGCTATTTAATTCGTGTGACGACGGTCCCCATCAAAAGAAGAAGAAAAAAAAAAAGAAAGAAAAAGAAAAGTTTGGAAAAAGAAAGGTTTGCTTCATTTATGTGGCAAAAAAGTAAAACACAGGACTATATTATTATCATGACGCCAAAAAAGAAAAAAAAAAAAAGAAAAAAAAAAGCGATAGGACTTAATAATGTGCTACCAGAAAGAGAGGGGAAAAATAGCTTACATTCTTATACCTATTGTGTCAGAAAAGAGAGAGAGAAAAAAAAAGAATCATCATTGGACTGTTGTTGTTGTGACGCTATAAAAAAAAAATGACAAAGAAAGGTATAGGACCTGATTTGCTGCAACGCCAGAAGAAAACAAATGAAAATGAACGACTCAAGTCTAAACGTGAAATATATAAACGACTGAATCTTTGTTATTTACGTTTTCACTTCGATCGTCTATTTTTTAAATTTTTTTACACAAGTTTCAGTGTTGTCGCATTTATTGTTATGGGAATACGATTTTTTTTTTCACTCATAATGAGCTCTCTCTCTCTCTCTCTCTCTCTCTCTCTCTCTCTCTCTCTCTCTCTCTCTCTCTCTCTCTCTCTCTAAAGATTTTCACTTATTAATGTTTTTCTCTTACATGAGTTTGATGAGATATTCCGCTATTCATTTATTTATTTTTTTTTTTGAGAATTTTTAGTTTCTTTATTTATTCATTTCATTCTTCAAGCTAGTAATTCAAATATTTTTGTTAATTTACCTCTTTCGTTTTTCAGTATATTCTTTTTTTCTTTCCTTTGTTTTCATTATTGATGACGAGATGTTTCTTTTCTTCCCTCCTCTTCCAGCCATGTTATTTTGCTCCGTTTTCTTCGTTCCTTCACTTTACTTTAGTCACCCAAGACACGACTAAATTCATGCTAGTTTTCTTTGTTGCAGCTTGGCAGTGTGTGACTTTTTTATTCTCTCTCTCTCTCTCTCTCTCTCTCTCTCTCTCTCTCTCTCTCTCTCTCTCTCTCTCTCTCTCTCTCTCTCTCTCACTACATAATTTACTTATTAACTTGTCTATCTCCTTGCTTACTCTGTTTATAATTATTTGAGCTATCTACTTTTTTGTATGTTTGTTACATCTAACGGTAACCTGTATACATTATTTGTAACATTTTCATGCAGAACACAACTTTTTTTTTAATATATATATATATATATATATATATATATATATATATATATATATATATATATATATATATATATATATATATATATATATATATATATATATATATATATATCAAAGGAGTGAAGACTGAGGGGGGACTAAACGCTGCAGGGAAATGTGGCAGGTTACTCAATTCCTGACCACATTACATTGTGCGATGTTCACGTCTTACCTCAGAAGAAGACTGAGGGAAGACTCTTAAATAAGAGAAACGTGGCAGGTTGCTCGATGTCTGGCCACGTGACCTGTGCGATGTCTTTCACCACGAGGCACATTTGGGAAAGAGTTGGTGCCGTCGCTGCTTCTGCAATAATAGTGACGCTGCGGGTCTGCCTCTGCCTGCGAGTGTCGTGCATAGATAATGAACGCTCGTGCAGCGCTAAGCCACTTCAAGCCACTGCCTGCTGCAGCCTGGACGTGTTCCAACCTAATTGCCTTACTGTCGCGACGCTCCTTCGTTACTATTGAGCCCCGCAGCCTGCTAGGTAGTTAATTTTTCTAGCGTGTTTACTTCCTACTCTCAAACTCAACTTGGACCGTGTTCTCAAATGTTCTCGCGTCTTGTCTCCACTTTTAGCGGCCTCTGATGGAGTTATTAGGGTTTTCAAATATGTTTCCATGATTCTAGTGATAGACTGATAAGGTTTCTGCATCCCTAATGGACAAACATCCATGACTGAGAACCCGACTCATCACCTCTGTGGCCTTCGAAGACAGTCCTTATGAGAGCCCGGAGCGATGAAAAATATGGTCCAAGGGTTCTGCGGCGCGTCTCCTTTGCCTCAGACAGAGAAAGGGAAAGAAGAAGCAAAGAAAGTAAAGAAATGAATGCATACGGTGAATAAATTTCAATCCTGTGTCGCCTCTCCCGTGGAGAAATACGCAGATGTTATGCTAGAATTCATTAAAATTTCGTTAATTTGTTCGAGAGAAGCGAAGCCAACTTCGCTAAAAGTTCAGGTCCTGTACAGCTTGAAAACTAACAACAATACACGTTTTTCTCACAGTAGTTTAAATGTCTTTAAAAATGTAGCAGTTATTTTTTTCCCATTTCCTCTTTCCCTCCCTCCGGTTTGCAGGCATGAGGACCTCGTCCGATGGCTGCCTTCCGTTCAAAAATTAAAAAGAAAGAAAAGAAAAAAGATGTAAAACGGAGACGGGACAACCCACTGGACCACTGCAGTGAGTCCCTCCCTGCAATGGCTCGGCCAGCCCAACCTTGCTCTGCAGCGGCGCCTCACGACTCCCTTGTCACGGTGCGTCACTCTTGATCAACTTACCCAGTCTTGTCCTGTTGGAATCCGCCTCCAACTCAGACAGAAACAATAAATGCAATTGGTAAGATGAAAAGACAAAATGGCTACACAGACGACACAGACAAATTTCCTTGAACTTTTGGTCCTATCTCAATTTTTTTTAGACATGACTTCTAGATTTCACATTATCCCCTTTTCCTTTAGCGAGCGAGTCTCTTAGTACATAATAACCTGAGGTCTTTGCAGAGCTTATACGGGCACTATTCATACAATTTTCTGTACTTAGTTTCATGGACTCTGGCGCAGAAATTTAGCCATCTTGAGACACGTAAAGATATGAACACGCCCATGGACGATGCTCCCGTCAGCTGACTGGCCCAAGTGTTCCCGTCATGTCTGAACACGTGTAGCAAATTGACAATGTATCTGTTCAATGAAGACATGTATCTCTGAGACAGGCTGGTCCGCGGGGAACCGGATCTTGCAGATGAATAAAAGCACCCGTGTAGCTACGTAAAACATCTTTAATTCCAACGTTTCGGTACAGAGACTATGCCATTGTCAAGGAGCTGTGGACAAATAAGAGCGTGTGATATATATATATATATATATATATATATATATATATATATATATATATATATATATATATATATATATATATATATATATATATATATATATATATATATAACAATGGATTAAGGGATTTAAAAATTATTCAAAAGATATAAAGAGGGCAGGCTGACTGAGTGTTGTTCAGTTCAGGGACAAATTTTCTTATGTACATTGATTCCAATATTCTAATGCAGTGGTTCTTAACCTTGTTGGAAGTATTGAACCCCGTAAGTTTCATACGTGCATTCACCGAACCCTTTGTAGTTGAAAAAAAAAATAAATAAAAAAAAAAAAAAAGATATATATATATATATATATATATATATATATATATATATATATATATATATATATATATATATATATATATATATATATATATATATATATATATATATATATACACACACACACACACACACACACAAAGTGAACCATGCATACACACCTCCGCCGAACTCATGAGAATGACTCACCGAACCCCTGAGGTTTGATCGAACCCAAGTTAAGAACCACTGTTCTAATGTCAGCACTGTTTGAGACGTGTATTCTGAGACATTTCCGCGCCGCGCCTCCACTACATTCAAAAGGCTCTAGTTGAAGAGGCACGTTTTTTAAGGGTGTTTTTACGGTTATAGTGACATATTGAAAAGTTTTCTGTATTATTAACAGGAGAAACACTCTTGAAAACCCGGTTAGTCATATAAGTGTCCTTTGAAAATAATCGTGGTGAAAGAGCAAAGTGTTTCTGAATACGGGCCGAAAAAATAGGGAAAAGACGTGGTACTGTAATATTTATGTACTCGTACAGACACAATAATTCCGGTGTCCTTAGAAATGAATAAGAATGTGGGATGTAGTAAGCCAGCTAGCAGGTGAAAGCATCGGCCACTGACTGTGTAGCTTCATACATTCGCGTGTCCACAGGCGGCAAAATGACAGTGCCGGAGTACAGTGAACATGACGCGTGCATCTCCCACTTCTACGCCGTCCATAGAGCTTAGAAAACTTAATGAAACTTAGGCAATAAAAAAGATACCCAGTTAGTTGATAAGTGCCCTTACTTTTGCGAGTGGCGACTAAAAGAAAACGGGCGTCACTTGCTTGCCTTGCGCGAGACACAATCCCCACCAACGCTGCCTCACCCGCCTGGCCGACAAAGGGTCGCCTCGCCTTGGCCGGGATCAGAAGTTCCCTATTTTGATCTTGGCTTTTACTAGTCACAGACCCATCCTTCGCGGGGGACTAAATGAGGTATAGGCGCCTTATACTGTATGTAGTTGTAATAAAACGGACAATAATGCTTGTAACTCGGTGTTTTCTTCAATACTGCTGTAAAAACCTATCCTAGTGACGAGGAAGGGCAGCGTGGGAAGACCTACAAGCCGCCACGCCGCCCTCGCCTCGCCTTCATGCTCCCCCCCCACCCTTTTGCCCTCCACGTCCCACCACCTCTTCGCGAAGCTTCGCCCACGCTGTCACGAAGCTTCGATCCTGAATGGCTTCTTGATTGCAGTGCCTTTGGGCTGCCGCCGTGCCATCCTGTATCACATGACCGAGATTCAACCAACTTTTACCTCTCACGAAATGTTTCTCCAGTCATTCCTGTTCCTGCAACTGCATTTTTGGTTTGAGGCATTTTAACAGGGTTGTGCTTTAGATTCTGAACTGATGACCGGTGTACTAATTACCTGCTATACAAAATCCGACGCAAAGTTGATCTAGTTTCCTATTTACGTTGTAGGTAAAAAAGAAAAAAAAAAAAAAAAACGGAAGCCATCAATTCAGTTTAGGTACATGTCAGAATTCCATAATCCATACACACATGTGGGCAAACCACCACACCTATTAACACTGAACTCCAAATGCGATAAAACACAGGCATCACACACACACACACACACAGGTACCTTCAGGCCGCGACGTGAGGATGAACTGGAGGTGGATCTGGCGAGGAGGCAGTTGGAGGTCAGGGGAGGCTGTTAGTTTTTCACAACGGCTGAGAAGTGGCGAGGCCTCAGAAGGGAGTAGCCAGGAGAGGAGGCTGGGGCGACGCACCGCAGAACTAAGAGGCTCACCTGAGGCAGTGCCGGACCGCCGGCCGCTGCACGTGACCACCCTCACGAAGGTACTCCGCCGCTGCCACGCACGCCCACGCACCGTTACCAGGCGCTGCTGCCAAGTGATGCACATGTCTGCCCCCAGTGAACACTGCTGCCGTCATGTGGCATACGTTACCATTTTGGTATTTCTTGATAAGAAGTCCGTCCCGCCCCTTCCACCCCCAATCCCTCATAACCCCCTCAAACAAGCTTGCGGGCCTGTGGGGAATCGTTTTATTTTTTTGGGGGGGGGGATGAAAACTAAGTTAAATAAGAGCGTTCAAAAGTCTAAGGAAATTAACCTTAATATTTCGAATTTCCCTAACCTATCCTAGCCCTAGACCCCTCCCGCTTGGACGTTAATCTAATCTAGCATAACCTAACCTAGCCGGTGGGGCTGCTCCCCCGCTAGGACGTTAACCTAACCTAGCATAACCTAACCTAATCTAACCTAACCTAGCATAACCTAACCTAACGAGTGACCTTAAAAATTATACTGTTATGCCTTATCGGTATGGTGTGGAGATTTGCGGCTTCCTTAATAAAACATGGAACCTCTTCCTTATGTCTGTATATTGCATCTTAACCATTGCTGTTGTTAAATATCTCATAGTGACTTTTTTTCCTGCTGAACACTAGCACAGTTCGCTTAATATGGGTAGCCATATTAACAAATGACAGTGAGCCTCTGTCAGAAAGCCTGACACGTCTCTGAAACAAATGAAAAGTGTAAGTGAACCTACCGTGAAAAGTCGTAATTGGTGGCCTCAGGAGTGGCAGCGCGTGATTGGAGGGATCAGCTGTACAGATACCATGAAATCTAACATGCCGCTACCCACAAATCCCAGTTATAAACAAAAGAAAATCATGTCAATGTTTACTGTTGACTGGTGCAGAGCTCGCTGGACTTAGAAAATACCGAATTTCTCCACACTCGCGAGTGCTATTACAGCCATACTAGACACGTGCCCCCACATTTTTTTTCTTTACATTTACGGCAAGGTCACCGAACCTTTCCCCATGACATGTGAGTTTCGTGCTTGTATGTAACACGGACGTTATATCCGGATTAATCACCATCTCCGAGTGTGTGATGTCTTTAGTATAACTCCTGTGTGTGTGTGTGTGTGTGTGTGTGTGTGTGTGTGTGTGTGTGTGTGTGTGTGTGTGTGTGTGACCCTTTCGTGAAAAAAAAAAAAAAAAAAAAAGGTGAGGGAGCTGCAGCGTTGTGCAGCGGGTCTCACGCCGGTGCCGCCGAGGCAGTGACGCGGTGGTGGCGGCAGCACGGCAGCACAGTGACGCGCACATACAACACGCTCTGTTTGGCATAGACTTTATTGTAATGTTACAAATTGTAGAAAAAACTTATATATATATATATATATATATATATATATATATATATATATATATATATATATATATATATATATATATATATATATATATATATATATATATATATATATATATATATATATAAAACACACACACACACACACACACACACACACACACACACACACACACACACACACATGTATATATATACAAATACTGGCATCTGGTAACAATATTTGCCTGTGCCGCGGGGCCGCGGCACAGGCGGGGCGCGGCGACGAGGTCAGGGGTAGAAACTGCCCCGCGAGCCGCCGGCCGTGGAGGAGGAGCGTGCGGAGAGCAGACTAGTGCGCGTGGAGGGCCTTGGGCGGCGAGCAACGACGGGGGGCAGCACCATAATGCCGCCGCAAGGGTTGAAGGACGCCTCGAGGCGCCCTGGGCGTCCCGAGGAGTGGGCAGCGTGAGCAGAGTCCCCGGGAGATGAGACGGAAGACTCCTGCTTAAGTACAGAGAGGAAGTCCTCCCAGTAGCGACGAGCTCCCCGCTCGCGGCACACGTGGAACACGAAAAGCAGGAAGCCCTTGAGAGTGGTGAAGGTGCAAAACAAGTAGGAGAACACCACGCGCGCACTGCTGACAGCCAGCAGCCCGAACACCCATGTAAGACCCAGCAGGAAGAACACACACACCGCCATGCGCAGCTGGTTCATGAGCAAAGCGCGTTCCGGCAGTGTGGAGGGCACAGAGGGACGGCCGCAGGTCACACCGTACAGAATGAGTCCGTACATGATCAGGTTGACGCCCATGGTGGCCGCTAGCGGAGGCAACATCGCAATCCAAAATCCGGTACTGGACATCCAGCAGATTTTGGTGCCGTCCTCCCTGGAGCCATCGTGGTCGTACAGGGAGCTGTCGTACACCAGCAGCGCGAGGATGGGCAACAGAGGCACGCCCCACGCACACACGGACGCTTTCCACATGAATCTCGGAATGTATGTGCCCACCACCTTGACAAAGTTGAGGTACTGGTGCACCGCCTCCACCAACATCCACCCGAAGGACGCCAGGATGAAGTAGTGCAGGGCGACGGCCACGCCGCGGCACAGCGGAACGCTGACGGTCTGGTCCACGCCTGCC
Source organism: Scylla paramamosain (assembly GCF_035594125.1). Classification (NCBI taxonomy): domain Eukaryota; kingdom Metazoa; phylum Arthropoda; class Malacostraca; order Decapoda; family Portunidae; genus Scylla; species Scylla paramamosain. The sequence goes on from NC_087161.1 coordinate 5,525,496, forward strand.
AGAAACACTGTCAGGCTACAAAACTCCGCAAAGCACAAGTTCACTAGAATCTTGTTGCTGAGGGGCCGCCGCCACCTCTGGAAGAGAAGGAAGGTGAAGAAAACGAGCAGGAGACCGAGCAGGGAGAGGCAGCAGCCCACCACTGTAATGGCGTCCAGCACGGCCGCGTGGGCGCCTGAGAATCCCGCCGACTCGTCGTAATTGATGAGCTCCGCGAAGCAGGTGAGGTGATAACAGTGGCACACGTGGTGGTCTCCCTCGCGGCCCCCAGAATAGCAGCCTTCCTCAGACCATCCGCCGCGGTTGCCGCGGGCCCGCAGGTCCCAGAAGACACACTTGGTGTCATTGCCGGGAAGCCGCGGTTTGAAGTAGATTTTGACTGGTTCTCGCAGGCCGCGCACTTCTGTGCCAAAGGTGGCCTGTATCACCTCACTGTTTACCTGGTAGCGGCGCTCCGTTCCTTCCAAAGTCTCCACTCCTTCACTCTCCTGAAAGAGTTTATCGTTCCTGTACACGGCAAAGAAAAGAGGCAGCGTCTGGTTGTCGGCCTCCTGCCCTTCGGACTCTTCCCTCGCAGCTACATGCAAGCTGATGTTCGTCGGCAAGATGATAGCTGCTGCTGCGTCCTTCAGATCGGCCTTGGTGACCCCGACCTCCAGTGTTTCTTCCCTATGTCCGCGCACCGGTTGTTCCATAGACTTGTAGCCAATCACGGATGACTCTGGAGTCAGCGCGAGGCCCTCCACAGATAAGCAGTTTCTTGAAACGCGCTGCGGAAGTTCACCTCTTTTTGTCGAGTTAATATTGAGGAAGAGCTTCTCGAAGGCTTCTAAGATGGTGTCCGAGGAACCCAGCCGCTGCTGCACCGGCTGGAAGGCGGCAGTGTCGGCGGCGAGCACACTGTCCATCACTGACACAAGCAGAGTAAGGTTCAGGTTTGGGGGAGGAGCCTCGGCTGCGGCCTCCAGAGTTCTGGCAACAAGGAATATGTCCACGGGCTGCAGCACAGAGGTATTGGCCACGAGTGCTTTCTCGGTCCATTCAAGTGAGTGGCGCGGCTCCCTGCTGGCCACCCACAGATCACGCGTGAGATTAGAAACAATGCCTGTGCAGTGCCCGGCAGGACCCCACTGGTACCCGAGCAAGAAGTCCCCCTCACACTCTCGCGTGACGGGCTCCCCATTAGAGGTGACACATGGTTCTTCAGGTACCACCTGGCGGGCGCCAAAGGTGGAGGGCCAGGTGAGATTTCCGGCAGATTTCTCCGTCCCTTGCTCTCCCTCATTCACAGTTACATCTCTTAAACAGCCCTGCGTGCTGCGGACGGCCTCTACCGTACATGCCCCGACCTGCTGGCCCGTGGGGAGCTGCAAAGTCAGGGACTCCAATACCTGAAACTCCGACAAGGTGGAAACGATGCCTCGACACTCCACGTGCAAGGCGTGAAGCAGACGACCATCAGGATCCGCCAGGAAGTGCTGGCGACGTGCAGTGAGCTCAGCTACCCCCGAAACCTGAATATTCACCAGCGTCGTGTTCAGGGCCTCGCAGCAGCCACAAGAATGGGGCAGCAGGTGGCTGATGGGCGAAAAGGTGGCGTCGTGCAGCAGGGGATCGTAGTTTGCTTTGGGTTCCAGTAGCGTCACCAGAAAGGTGAAAGCAGCTGGAGACTGCAAGATGGTATTGGAGGTTGACAGCGTGACGGGGGCGACGGTCCAGCCCACACATTGGTAGTACCCAGGCGCCCCCCGCTCAACTCTTCCGGCACACCCAGGCGGGCCGGTCGCTCGGTAGGTGGTGACGCGGGCCTCTCGTCCGTTCTCGAAGCACCGCAAGTCAGGGTTCTCCTCTTTAGTTAGCGCAAACATTTGGAACGGGTCGGCTTGAACACACATGTCCAGGGAGGCAGGGGAGGCAGGCGGCAAGACCGTCAACCTGAGGCGTTCTGTGGCTTTCAACATACGCTGACAAAGAACATCCTCGCGGGTCCCGCCGCCACGAAGCAGCCAACCTTGGGGCGTCAGCTCCCCATAAGACAGAGAATAGTTAGTGTCCACCGTCCAGCTGAGGATGTCTTCTGGTCCGCTGTACACTAGCCGCTCATGAGTCACGTTAGGGGACATCCACACGCCCTCCACACCCTGGTCCCGCAGCTCTTGCCGGAACACAAAGTCAAGGAAGCCTATGTTGGGGGCTGGCAGGACCGCGTCTCGCTCCTCACAGAAATTCTTTGCGTCTTTCCATGTCATGTTCCCTACGTTCCTGAAGAGCTTGAAACATACCTCATCGGGGCCTCTGAGGATCGGACTCTGCCACCCCTGGCACAGGATGCTGTCTTTTGAAAGAGGAGGCTTTAAACGGACTCGTTTACGCACGACAGGCACTTCTATGATGGCCGGGAAGGGCAGGCTGGCGTTGCACGGGTGGGTGTGCAGGGTGCGGCCAGTCAGGTTCAATGCCAAACACTCGAAGTCAGGAACCGGGTGATCCTTCGCCCAAATTATTTTGTGTTCCGTAAGGTTATACCCAGAGCGGGGCAGCGGGCCCAGGTGCTGCAGCGAGGCGCCAGCCCGCAACCGCTTGTCTGGGAGCCATATGATGTCCGTGTCGGCGGCGGCCTCCACCAGTTGCTTCACCTGTCGCCACATCTTCTTCTTCTGCACCACAGCATCGTGAAGTAAACTCATTTCTTGGCTAGTCGTATGTACCGCCTCGAAACCCTCTTGCCAGGGGGCGGGGGATTGCACGGTCACGCAGTAACGGCTCTCCACGGCGAAGTACCCCTGTGGGCAGAGGTCTCGCCACCGGCAGGGATGAGGTGTGAATTGCAATTGTGCCCCGTGAGTATAGTTCCAGAGGCAGCGGCCCACCACAGCCAGCCTGCCGGGGGGCGCCTCGCACCGCGCATTAGTGGGGTGGACAGGACCGATGAAGGTGGCTGGCCATTTGAGTTGTGGCGTTCTCTCCCCGGCGGGTGAGGTGTGACTCAAACACAGGTGAGGGAAAGTGACTCGAGAAGTGTTCTCGTAACTGTAGTGATGTAATGTCGTGGTCAGTCTCCCGGAGAAGAATTCCAGCGCCTGCTCTAGTGACTGCCACACCACCTTGATGTAGCTCTCCGGGATGTGCAGGTGGAAGGTGTACAAGGCGAGCACAGTGGGGGGCGGGCCAGGGAGACGCTCCTTGCTGGCCGCCACCAGATCCAGCGGCAGGCTGTGGATGCTGTCTATCTCACTGAAGAAGGCATTACGAAGCTGTTGCTCGGCTTTGCTCTCCGTCAGGTTTTCTGAGGGGTCTTCCTTGCGCCGCACCTCCAGGATGAACACCACGAAGCCCTGCAGCATGAGTAGCACTTTGTTGCTCACCAGGGGTCTCGAGCTGCCCCATGCCTCGCACCAGTATGTGCCCTGCTGCGTGGTGAAGGCGTCCTGGTGCGCCGTGTCCCAGGTGGCGGGAGACTTGGTGCGGTCATGCAGCGTGGCGGGAATGAGCGAGCCTGTGCAGTGGCCGCTATACACCAGGTCCTGCGGTAAGAGGCTGGGTTACACACACACACACACACACACAAACACACACCGCGTAGTGTAGTGGTTAGCACGCTCGGCTTACAAGCAAGAAGGCCCGGGTTCGAATCCCGGGCGTGGCGAGGCAAATGGGCGAGCCTCTTAACCCTGTTCACCTAGCAGCAAGTAGGTACGGGATGTAATCCGAGGGGTTGTGACCTCGCTGTCCCGGTGTGTGGTGTGTCATTGGTCTCAGTCCTACCCGAAGATCGGTCACTATGAGCTCTGAGCTCTTTCCATAGGGGAACGGCTGACTGGGTGACCAGCAAACGACCGTAGGTGAATCACACACACACAACAGTACTATCACAATGCCTACAGCTTCCCCCACAGAAGTATAGGTATTTAGAGTGGGCTATAAGAAGAGATAGCAAAGAGCGAATAAATAGAAAGATACATAAATACACACACACAGAAACGACAGACAGATAGGCAAACAGACCAGACGGACAGCGACATCATACTGACTACACCAAAGCAAATGAAGGAGACATGATAAATAAACACACATACACACACACACACAAAAAAAAAAAAAAGACATTACGAGCTTCAAATCCGCAAACCAAATCTCTATACCACAACTACAGTAACTACAGTAGGCAGGTAACTGACGCACGCACGCACCTTCCTCCAGAACACGCGGGGCTGGGGACTAAGCGGTCTGCCGGAGGTTCTGTTGTAGGCCGTGCAAGTCAGGCTCAGGTTGCCGAAGTCCTCCCGCCGCAGGGTTAGGTTCCCCTCAGGTCCTGGCGCCGGGTCCCCCTCCACCACCAGGTAAACGTCCTCCGCCACGTCTTCGCCCACACCTGCAGCAGACACATCTGTAGATGCCTGGCAGCTCATCACTAGCAGCAGCGCCACATGATCCCCGGTGTTGTGCATTAGATCATTTAATAAAGTGATCATTCGCCGTCAGTCATCGCTACAAACATTCTCTCT
>NC_087161.1:5542500-5620000 GCF_035594125.1 Scylla paramamosain
TATATATATATATATATATATATATATATATATATATATATATATATATATATATATATATATATATATATATATATATATATATAAGAACTGCAGTTACAATCCCGCCAGTGCTTGCGTTATTTCGAGATCTCCCGTGAAGTCAAAACAGTGTTTACAGCACTAGATTGCTCCGAGAAAGCACAGCCACTTCCTTTGAGATAACGTTCAGTAAAGGCGTTGTTTGTTGAGACTATGCTCATTAAGGGCGTGTTCAGCAGCTCCATGGAAAAGTGATCACGCGCCGGCTGTTGTGGAATGGAGAGAGGAAACGCGCCAGTGACTAGTTTGTGCCGGACACGCTCGCCACCAATCAGCGGCCGCCTCGCTGTGGATCACGTTTACTTCATTTAGTTTTCTTTTTCATATTATTTTATTTATTTATCTTTTTATGTACCTCGTGTGTTCAAACTCATGGGCTACCCTGTCTTGTATTTCTAGAATCTCATCGGCTGAGCATGCTGAGAATTCACTGCAACGTATATAAGAAAAGTCTTACGATGTTGAAGTCATCGAAGGTAAATAAATGTCATCATATTTACTGTAGAGAGAAAAAAAATGCATGCTTATTGTATGAAATTTAAGATTAGAAAGCATGACACTTGAAATTATTTGTGCTTTCCTGGTGTACGAGTATTTCCGAGTAGCAGTGTGTGTAGTGGTGCAGTGCTCATCCATCTCAGTGAGTGTTGGAGACTGTGTGCCGGTAATAGCGTTCTTTGTGAAATCTTATCATTGTCTTATAAACTGATAAGGCGTCACAGAAAACAGCGTGTGGAATAAACTGCCATTAGTGCAAAACTCGAGCTCGATTCGCATCCCGCCTCGACAACTTCCAACAGGCTCTGCGTGGTGGAGGTCAATGGGGATTTTCAAGACTGTTTTCATGATATTGATGATAGTTAAGCAAGGATTCTGCATCGTGAATTGGAAAGAAAAGGAAGTTAAACTAATCACCTCAGTAGATTTTGAAAACAGTCCTACTGAAAACCCATAGCGTGTACCAGTTAGGGATGTAAATACGGAAAGCTGCAAGAAGCCATCAGGCCTACACGTGGCAGTCCCTGAGTGAAATATACCTACCTATTTCCATCTAACATCCCCACTCATTAATTTGTCTAATCTTCTTTTAAATTTTTCTAATGATTCATCACTAACGACCTGATTACTGAGTCCGTTCCATTCATCTACCACTCTATTTAAGAACCAGTTCCTTCCTATTTCTTTCTTGAACTTAAATTTTTCAAACTTGAATCCATTCTTGTTCTATCCTGATTACTGATCCTGAGAATTTTGCCTATGTCCTCCTTGTTATAACCGCTATATCACTTAGAGACTTTTATCAGGTTCCCTCTATGTCTCTCTAAGGAATTTAATAGCTTCAGTTTCGTTTCTTAAGGAATACTCATTTCCAGTATCCTTTTAGTCATTTCCCTTTATACTTATTCTAATAGACCTATATCCTTTCTGTAATATGGGGACCAGAACTGCACAGGGTAGTGTAGATGATGTCTGACCAGCGCCAAATATAACTTTAATTCCTATTCTGTATTCGATATCCGGCCGAATATTTCTCATATCTGATAGGTATTTCTCATATCGGATAGATCACATGATTGCAAGAACAAAATAACAGTCAACAATTAGTTTGAAATTCTAGAATACCAAGAGAAACAGATAAAATCTAATCACTCTTTGTGATAAAGGAAATAAATATATTTATGACAAAGCAAATATTTTTTTTAATGACAAAAGGGAGATCTATGATCCACAAATCATCGGAAGAATTTTTTTTACCAATGTGGTGAAGAAATAGGAACATCTCTCCTCTTTTTGGTAATCAAACAGTAGTCTACTACCCACAGTACACCTTCACTTTACTGAGTCCTACGCTCATTAAATTTATCATTCACGAACTCAAATTGTTGTCATAGCGTTATATTCTTGTCCTAAACATACCCAGAACCCGACTTAACCAGGTCCAGTACTCACTACTCACACACGCGTGCATGGGATCAACTGTTCAGTCTAGCCATGATGTTAAATTACGAGCTTCTAACGTATCGAGCATTAGTAATATTATAACTGTTATACCAAACAATACCACATATTGGTGACCATATAAGAACGACAGCATAAGGAAGATAATCAACAAAGATCACCCTAACAGTCCTGCCGCAGCTGTTGTGCTCGTACACATATACCCGCGGCAGACTTGACACTTGACTCATCTCACGCATCATTACTCGCCGGCAAAATACAAACGTTCGGACTACAGTTTCTGCTTCGGATTATCATCAAACAACAACCATGCTATGTGTACGCTAATCTTATATTAAATAGGTGTTAGTTAGTTAGTTAGTTAGTTAGTTATTTAGGTAGTTAGTTAAATGTCTGTTGTCTTACCCACATTTTTTGCATCATGTTATTTTACACCCACTCATGAGCATCAAGTTTTAACACTAATTATTTTTATCAGTATGTTACCAATTTGTCTAGTTATTCAAAGAGGGGCACCGGGTGACATTTGAGGTCCGAGTCCGGTTTAATTATATCTCGCATCCAGTTCAATATCCCAGTAGCATATCTTCCGAAGTCTTGCCGTTCACTTAGGTCATGTTTAATATAGTCCTCTCATCTACTCAAATCCGGTTTAATAACATCCGAAATCATCTTATTCTCTTGAGTTCGGTAGAATATCGTCCCTAGTCCTTTTACACACGCTGTCCAGTTTAGAGTAATCCAGATTTCTCTCACTAACTCGGATCCTTTTCAGTATCATCCAGAATCCCCTCATTAGCTCGGGTCCGGTTTGTCTTATTTACTTATTTATTCATTAGTGTGGTTCAGTATCATCCGAGGATCCCTTATTCACTTCGGTCCGCTTTACAGTGATCAAAATTCCTCTCACTAACTCGAATCCTGTTCAGTATCATCCGAAGTTCTCTTATTCGCTCGGATCCGGTTTACAGTGATCCAAAATTCTTTCATTCAACCGGGTTCGTTTTTCAATCAATCAGGGTCTTCTTGTTCACTCGAATCCGTTTTAATGCATTCAACGTCCTCTTATTCACTCGGATCCGGTTTAATGCATTTAACGTCCTCTTATTCACTCGGATCCGGTTTAATGCATTCAACGTCCTCTTATTCACTCGGATCCGGTTTAATGCATTCAACGTCCTCTTATTCATTCCGATCCGGTTTAATATTACCCAAAGTCATCTAAATCACTTGTATCCAGTTTAAAAGTCACCCAGAGTTTTCTAGTTCACTCGGGTCCGGTTCAATATCATTCCTAGTCCTCTCATTCACTCGGGTCCTGTTTAAAGTCACCTCAAGTCCGGTTCTTTACTCGTATTCGTTTAAACATCACCCAAAATCATCTTATTTACTCTGGTCCGGTTTAGATTTATGTAGAGTCGCCCCAAACAAGCGGCCAGCAGATGAGTCCATACCGCCACATCCCCACCCCGGCGCCCCTGTCGGCTGCGGATGAGCGGAGGGGAGGGGGGGCGGTCTGGTGAAGAAGACACTCCCAGCGTTCATTAGTCGCGTTCGGCGCTCATCACTCTGTACTCTCGTGATGCAGCAGTACTTGTGAGAGGGTGGTGATAGTGGTAATGGGCTGCAGATCTCTCTCTCTCTCTCTCTCTCTCTCTCTCTCTCTCTCTCTCTCTCTGTGTGTGTGTGTGTGTGTGTGTGTGTGTGTGTGTGTGTGTGTGTGTGTGTGTATTTTCCATTTATATTTTTCCTTCTATTATAATTCCATATGTAATCATGCAATTCCCTAAGATCACTTAAAATTACTTAAAATGTACTTAACGTGAAATTGTAATTCATAACCACTTACTTGTGTGTGTGTGTGTGTGTGTGTGTGTGTGTGTGTGTGTGTGTGTGTGTGTGTGTGTGTGTGTGTGTGTGTGTGTGTGTGCGTGTGTGTGTGTGTGTGTGTGCCTAAGGTCGCACGGAGGATCCCATGTCAACACTTAGCGTTTATAAGTATTAAGTGTCTTTCCCTCCACCTTCTCTCCCCCTCCTCTCCCCTCCTTCCCTCCTCACTTTTTCCTGCCCTCCACCACCACTAAGGGCGTCACGTGTTGGGCTGCGAGGGGCGTGCAGGGTAAGGGGAGTGGAAGTAAGTAAGAGTGATATAAAGTTGAGTGGTGAGAGAGAAAAAAAAAGTGTTACCTAAAGACACACAACGAACCAGAAAGTAATGTAAGAATGAATTTAAGTGGCGAGAGAGAGAGAGAGAGAGAGAGAGAGAGAGAGAGAGAGAGAGAGAGAGAGAGAGAGAGAGAGAGAGAGAGAGAGAGAGAGAGAGAGAGAGAGAGAGTCAGAAGGAAGAAGTAGGGCATACAAATAAAAATAAAGTAATGATAACAAGTAGTAGATAAATTATCATACGTATCATTTACACTTACGTATAGCAAACACACACACACACACACACACACACACACACACACACACACACACACACACACACACACACACACACACACACACACACACACACATCATATTCCTTCACAGTCAGACATGCACAATTCTACAATATTTTTTTTTTTCATGCATAAGGAAGAAAACCCAAGGACAAACCACAAAGTAACCCCCAAAAAATAAAAAATAAATAAATAAAATAAATAAATAAATACATAAAAAAGAAAGAATAAAAAAAAGGAGAGAAAAAAAAAACGGAAAAAAGACGACAGTAATTGCCAACCCCATAAAAAAACAAACAAACACACAAACATACACTTTACTTCCCATAATGAATAAATCAATAAAAAAGAGCAAGAAAGAGAAAAAAAAAATAAAACACGAAGAAGTTCACACTAATTACATCTCTTATAACGAAGGCAAACACACAACACACAAACTTTACAACAATAAAAGAAAAGCCAGCGTGGAGGGCAGAGGGAGTGAGGCGGCCAGTCCCTCCACCCACCAACATACACACACACACGCCCACGCCCACACACACTGCATGGGCTGAGCAAGGTCGGCGGGCGGTCACGGGCGGTCAACTTCAGATGCGCTGGAGGTTGCAACACGCCGCCACAAGGAACTGAAAGGAAGATTTTAAACAAAGATTACAAAGAGGATTATGTCTGATTTTACAATACAAAGATAAATACTCTCTACAATAGCGATACTAGAGCGAGAGAGAGAGAGAGAGAGAGAGAGAGAGAGAGAGAGAGAGAGAGAGAGAGAGAGAGAGAGAGAGAGAGAGACTACAGTAGAGAAGAGAATGGTGTGAATGATATAAAAGGTGTAATAAGAGTGTGTAAAAGTAGTAGTAGTAGTAGTAGTAGTAGTAGTAGTAGTAGTAATAGTAGTAATAGCATCACTGTAATCCACATAATAAACACTGGAACCTTTACAAACCTTTATTTATTGTCTTTATTTTCCTTCCCCTCCTCTTCTGTTGCGTCACAAAGCCTCTCCTCTCCTGAGTGTCATGCAAGGGTGACTTCTGCACCACTACTACACAGTCTGCATGAGTAGCCTTGTGTGTGCTACCTCGCCACCTTGACTAAGTGTGGTAAGTATCTATTCACGCGTCTATCTATCTATCTATCTATCTACCTATCTATCTACCTATTTATTCACCTATTTACGCGTCTGTCTGTCTATCTATCTATCTATTTATCTACACCTACATGAACAAGCTTAACAACAAACTGTCGGTCATGCATAATCTCTCTCTCTCTCTCTCTCTCTCTCTCTCTCTCTCTCTCTCTCTCTCTCTCTCTCTCTCTCTCTGTGGCTTGTTGTTGTTTATCTCGAGTGACAGCTTAATGGAGCGAATGAGGGAGACAGGGAGAGAGACAGACAGAAGGAGGCACTGGAGGGAAGAGAGGGAGAGGGAGAGGGAGAGGGAGAGGGAAAGGGAGAGGGAAGGAGAGAATGAGGAAGAGGAGGAGGATGCTAAAAGGTCATTATCATTTTTCCTCCTTCTTGTGTTTATTCTTTGATTCTTATGAATTTTACCGGTCAATGAGAGAGAGAGAGAGAGAGAGAGAGAGAGAGAGAGAGAGAGAGAGAGAGAGAGAGAGAGAGAGGGGATAATTCAGGAAACGAACAATTTGAACCAACGAGAGAGAAAGAGAAAGAGAGAGAGAGAGAGAGAGAGAGAGAGAGAGAGAGAGAGAGAGAGAGAGAGAGAGAGAGAGAGAGAGAGAGAGAGAGCCTAACAAAGCGTCTGCAGAACACATAGGACAGCCTTGTGTTTACATACACACACACACACACACACACACACACACACACACACACACACACACACACACATGCTAAAAACCTGCACGTAAGATAAAGTGTGTACGTGTGTGTGTGTGTGTGTGTGTGTGTGTGTGTGTGTGTGTGTGTGTGTGTGTGTGTGTGTGTGTGTGTGTGTGTGTGTGTGTGTGTGTGTGTGTGTGTGTGTTGCCACAGCTGTCTGGATATGATAAACAAATTGACGCATTCCCCTGTCGTATTTTAAAATGATGATAAAGATAAGGATGAGGAGGAGGAGGATGAGGAGGAGGAGGAGGAGGAGGAGGAGGAGGAGGAGGAGGAGGAGGAGGAGGAGGATGTCGTGCAGGATGTGTTTGACCCTCTAGAAGTCTGGTTTTATAGTAGTTGTGATGTTTCTCTCTCTCTCTCTCTCTCTCTCTCTCTCTCTCTCTCTCTCTCTCTCTCTCTCTCTCTCTCTCTCTCTCTCTCATTCTCTCTGCTTCTACGTCTTTACAACTGTATTTCATCTGGCCAACAATAAAAACAGTAACAACAGTAACAACAACGATAACAACAACAAATTTACTGCTACTACTACTACTACTACTACTACTACAACTACTACTACAACTACTACTACGAAGAGAGGATTAGGACCAAAAGAAAAAGAAGAAGAAGAAGAAGACGAAGACGAAGAAGAAGAAGGAGAAGAAGAAGAAAAAGAAGAAGACTCTGCTTTCCTCCCCCAACCAAGACTTGAGGTGGTGTTAGTGTGAATGAAGAGAAGGGAAGGGAGGGAAGGGGAGGGGAGGAGGAAATACTACGAAGGGAGGTGGAGAGAAGATGGAGGAAGTAGGTTAAAAAAGTGAGGAAGAATGAAACACTCTACCCTCCCTTCTGGTGAAATGGAGGAGGAGGAGGAGGATGAGGAGGAGGAGGAAACATCTGGCAAATAAAAAAATAAACTGACTTGCTTAATTTCACTAAGATCAACATTAGGGAGGGAAATTTCTATAACAAACCTCCTCCTCCTCCTCCTCCTCCTCCTCCTCTTCCCCTCCCTCCTCTTATCTACCTCACTTCCTTTAAATAACCCACGTAGCTCCCCTTTCCCCTTTCCCCCCTACATGTACTCCATTCCCCACCACCACAACCTCCTGCTCCCCCTCCTCATCCACCCACACCCCTCATCTTCCTAATCCATTTAAATTCCCCCCTTTCTCCCTCCCCCTTTCCCCTTCACAACAACTCCACATTCCTTCCCTCTCCCTCCCTCCACCGCCTCCATTTCCTACCCACCCACACGGATTTTCCACCCACCCATCCACTCACTCTGCTCCACCTCCCCTTTCATCATCATCATATTCCACGACCTTCCATTACTCCTTCTCCTCCTCCACCCTTCCTTCTCCACTCCCTCTTCTCCGCATTCTCAATTTTTCTTCCATTCATCCTCCATTCCTTTCTTAACTCCTCGTCTCTCTATCTCTCCCTTCCATATTCCTCCTCTTCCTCCTTCATTTTTTAGTTCATTATCACTTTTTTTTTGTACTCGTCTCCGCTTCTTCCTTCTTCTTCTTCTCCTCCTCCTCCTCCTCTTCCTACTGCTTCACGGATCTGTGCTGTTTGCTTGCTCATAATTGCTCTCACACAAACACAGAGATAACAGAACAAAGGTAAACAAAACAAAGAGTAGAGAACAAATACACACACACATGATAACAAATAAACAGAGCAGGAAAAAGTGATGAGAGAGAGAGAGAGAGAGAGAGAGAGAGAGAGAGAGAGAGAGAGAGAGAGAGAGAGAGAGAGAGAGAGAGAGAGAGAGACCTAGAAACAGTGAGAAAAGGATATATGAAAACCATAAAAACAGAAAAGAAATACAGGTAACATTTAAATTACGTAGTACAATGAAAAAAAAAGGAAAGAAAAAAGGATGAAAAAAAAAAAAAGTCAGCTGATTACTAAAGGGAAGCGATTAATACCTTGGACCTTGACAGTGATCAGTTAAGACAAGGACAGACACGCCAAGAGAGCACCGTGGCATGACAAGGCTGTAATGAGGTGGCGTGCGCGACGAGGGGGCGTGAATGGAGGAGTGAAAATGCCATACGCACCACTGAACTCACCTGCGTTGCTAATATTCACGCATCGCCACCTTTGATTTTACGTCATGCAAAAAAAAAAAAAAAAAAAAAAAAAAAAAAAAAAAAAAAAAAAAACACTGGAGACACGGGATGGTTTATAGGACAAGTGTATGGAGACTGGGAAATGTTAAACGCGTCACTAAATTTCACTGCGTTGCTAATTTTCACGCATCACCACCTTCAATTTCAGACCATAATTCTGAAACATTCCTGTGCCGCACCTCCATTATTTCAAAAGACTCTATATAGTTGAAGTTACGCGTGCTTTTAAGGGTGTTTTTTTTTTTTACGGTACTAGCGACAGATTGACAAAATTTCTACATTATTAAAAGGAGAAACAGTCTTGACAACCCGGCTAATCACTTGTGTGGCTTTTGAAAATCGTCGAGGTGAGAGGGCAAAGCATTTCTAAATACGGGGTGATGTCAGACGCTAACACTGAGCACTGGCGACACTGGAGCAGACCTTGACAAGTGGTATTTGCAGAGCGCATTCTCAAAACATTCGGGGTCTTGTCTTGAGTAGGTTTAAGAAGCTCTAATGGACAGTGGTGTGGTTTTCCAAGGTTGTTTTCATGGTTCAAAAAGGGATGGTTCAGGGTTTTCAGGTGATAGTGTGTGTGTGTGTGTGTGTGTGTGTGTGTGTGTGTGTGTGTGTGTGTGTGTGTGTGTGTGTGTGTGTGTGTGTGTGTGTGTGTGTGTATATATATATATATATATATATATATATATATATATATATATATATATATATATATATATATATATATATATATATATATATATATATATATATATATATATATATATATATATATAATTTTTTTTAAGTAAGAGTTTGTAGTTTTATTTTTTTTTTATTTAGTTTTCAAGTTTTCAAGTGATATTTTAAGTTTAACAAATGATAGTTTTTTTTTTTTTTAAGTGATACTTTAAGTTTTTCAAGCGATAATTTAAGATTTTTCAAGTGATAATTCAAGTATTCCGAGTGATAGTTTAATTTTTCAAGTGAAAGCTCAAGTTTTCAAATGATAAAGTAACAAGAACACTGCTTTGTCAATATGAAAAAAAAAAAAAAAAAAAAACGCACAAGAACCAGACTAATAATTTTATGTGGCGAGCTTTAACAGACCAGACAAATTCATGGATAGGGATGACAGGTGGGAATAGACAGGTATGCTTATTACAGGGACTGCCACGTGTCGCAATGATGGTTTCTTGTGGCTTCCTTTATCTTCTGATGTTCTTACGCTATAATGCTGTACGACTGAGTTTTCACGCCGCCCTAGTCTGTTCGCATATCTGTACTTGGTCCGGTTGAACACAGCATGAGCCGTTACTGACAACAGGTGAGAAATGAAAGATGAACACATGAATGGACATAAATTGTAGCTCCCCGAAGGCAGCTAAAGGATTTTAGACCCGCACGGTGACGCGAATCGTTTATTGCATTCGGTCAAACCAGAAGACATACAAAATAAACACAAGACGTGCATAGCACTGCTAACCACTGAGTACTGTATCAACCTAACGCATCACTAATCACGCAGTATGACAATTAGGGCAGTCGACCCCTCGTAATACAGATGTGGAACTCACGTGTTTGGTGTCTTTAGGAGGCCTGTCACCAAGCAACACCTGCTTATTGTATATTGTAGTGGTCTGATCTTTCCTGAAGTAGTCACACAGGAACGTGGTGGAGGTACAAAGGGATCTGTCCCTCCGGGCTTTGTCCCTGCTGGCCCTCGGCGCCTCACGCCTGCACGTCTTACCCTTAGGTCAGCGATAGTTCACCCCTCCCACATGTCACCGTCCCTCCTCATCTCGCTTTACTGCTGCGTCCACGCGTGACGCTTCTCCCAGTAATCACGAGCCTCACTACCACAGTGTAGCCACACCTTACATCTTCACCACTCTCATTCTCAGTTTCATTACATCTCTCATTTACTTAACTTTCATAGCATCAGAACTTAATATACTAGTTCACTTTAACTTTCGTAACACAGAACATGTTATTTAGCATACATATTTGTCTTGTCTTTACACCTATTTCTTCCATCGTTACTTCCATAAACATAAATAGTTAGTGAGTTATGTACGTTGAATGTCCCCGTTGTGTGTGCAGACAAGATACAGTGTTACTCAATGCAAACACAATAAGTAGGACAGTTTGATACCAGTAAATAGCTCACAATAACACTTACAATTCTACAAGGACACACGCGGCAGTAACTAATATATTAAAATTTAAGAAAGTAAAAAAAAAAACACGCTAGGGAAGACTGTGTATGTGTGTGTGTATGTCTGTGTGTGTGTGTGTGTGTGTGTGTGTGTGTGTGTGTGTGTGTGTGTGTGTGTGTGTGTGTGTGTGTGTGTGTAATAATAATAATAATAATAAACGGTTTATTATTTAGGCAGTTAACAAACTGAAAATGTACATAGGGGGTGGGGAAAAACTTAACATTAATCCTAAAGGTAAGTATACTGCGTACTATAAAATATGTATTCTTTGGAAATTTGTCAATACACTAACTAACTAGCTGTGCGTGCGTGTGTGTGTGTGTGTGTGTGTGTGTGTGTGTGTGTGTGTGTGTGTGTGTGTGTGTGTCGCCAGCCACCCGCCAACGACGTTCCGTAACAAGTGTGGCCATGGACAGTCACCGCCACACTCAGACAGTCGTGTGACAATTGGGGTGACGGGAAACATCAGCGTTACGTATTGCAACGCGGCCACACCGAGCACCATACTCTGAAACGCCTCTGCGCCGCACCTCCACTACATTCAAAAAGCTCTATACAGTTGAAGTGTGACCGGTTGCTGAGGATATTTTTACAGGTTAACAAGATTTCTACATTATCAACAGGAGAAGCACTTTTGTAAACGCGGTTAATCATCTTTGTGGCCTTTGAAAATACTCGTGGTGAGAGAGCAAAGTGTTCCTGAATACGGAGCCAAGCTGGGTTCTGCTGGTTGGTGCAGGAGGGTGCCAGTATCAGCCTCCCCTCCTCCCATCCCTGCAGCTTCATCCACTATTTGAGACACGACCTTAAGAGCATAAGATAAGAGAAAAGTTTCCAAAACCCAGTGCTGATTCAGACCAGGTACAGACACGCAGACGACCACCGTGGCATCACTCACTCGTTCAACATCAGAACCCCGGTAAATAAGGAATGGCGCAAGAGAACATTAAGCCTACACGTGGCAGTCCCTGTAGAAAATATACCTGTACCTATTTCCACCTGTCATTCCCCAAACCCACGTGGCAGGACCTGTACAAGGCAAATACTCGTGCAAATACTGGTAAATCTATCTTCATTTAACATCCCTGTCTGTAAGGTTATCTTATCTCTTAAAGGTTATGTACACCTCCACCACTCCACGCCGCCGCCTCCCCTCCACGGGGTCAAGGGTCAAGGAGGTGCGGGTGATTAGTGCGTCCAGGCGTCACGAACCCTGCTGGCGCCGTCACAGAGGAACACAAAGGAAGAACAAACAGCGACGTGCGTTCTGTTGTTCCTTGTGGGAGTATTGGTGATTATTTATTTACTTATTTATTTTTTAGTTATATGAAGAGAAGTTTGGGCAAGGTACAGGGAAAGAGAAGAAGAAGAAGAAGAAGAAGAAGAAGAAGAAGAAAAAGAAGAAGAAGAAGAAGAAGAAGAAGAAGAAGAAGAAGAAGAAGAAGAAGAAGAAGAAAGGATAACTCATAACGCTATTCTCTCCTAAAAAATGATAAATGAATAAGTAAGTGAATAAATAAACAGCAGGAGAGGAATGATTTAGTTGATCGGTTTATTTTCCCAGGTGTCTTGATGCTCCCCCACGCTACACTGTCTTAAATGAAGTAACAAGTGCAGGCTAGCGAAGGCGGAGACTCCTCGTCACGCTGGTCTGGCTGTCCCGAGTCCTGCCACACATCACGCCCAAGGACCACATTCTGAAACACTTCTGCGCAGCACCTCCACTGCATTCAAAAGGCTCTATATAGTTAAAGTTGTATGGATTTTAAAGGATGTTTTTGCGCTTCTAGAGGCAGATTAACAAAATTTCTACATTTTTAACAGGAGAAACACTCTTGAGAACCCGGTTAATCGTATCTCTAGGCTTTGACAATAGTCGTGGTGAGAGAGCAGAGCGTTTCAGAATGCAGGCCTTTTAAATACGTTACCTGGATTTTTAAGGCGTTTCTACGGTTCTAGTGACAGATTAACAAGATTTCTACATTAATAATAGGAAAAACGCTCTTGAGAATCCGTCTAATCTTCTCTGCAACCTTGGAAAGTAGTCGTGGTGAAAGAGCCAAGCGTTTCAGAACACCAGTCAAAGTCTTCCCGTTGTTACTCTGTTGTTCCTCGTACGCAGCTGCTGACGCGCCCTCACCTTATCGCCGCCAGGTCGCTGTGTCTGGCGGGGAGTTGCGCTGCGATGCTTGGAGAGTAACGCGACACTTCTGCCTGGCCTGAAGTGGGAGAGTGGCGGGGAGCGAGAGTGATGGAGTGGGGCGGCGCGGGGTGGGGAGGGATGGGATGCTCCTTCCTGCCCCGTGGCCCGTCCCGCCAGGGACTGATAAGCCTCGGGTCAGCTTATCACCACCACCACCGCCACCACCACCACCACCAGTACTGTCTCCGTGCCCCGTGCTGTGTAACATAATGTGTCGCGCGGTGAAAAACTTCCTCCAGTCTTTTTTTCTTTCACACTCGCACAGTTAAACGATAGTTCCCTTAACAACTTCAACAGATTTTTAGATACTTTATTTTCATTTTATCTATTTTTAATTTATCTATCTTTTGTTATTATAATCTCTTATTTTATTTTGTAGTCTTAAAGAGATAAAATTGACCTCCACACTCTCTCTCTCTCTCTCTCTCTCTCTCTCTCTCTCTCTCTCTCTCTCTCTCTCTCTCTCTCTCTCTCTCTCTCTCTTCACGCACAGTCGCAGTTTTCGCAACGATGAGACAAGACACGAAGGAGAACTATAGCAACCCGTATCTTCCCAGTGCCCTCCACGCCTCGCGCCAGGCTCGGGTCTGCTGCTGCGCGTCTCTGGCACCACAGCGCGACCACACAGTACCATTGGTTTGCCAACACGCCACGCACACACTAATAGCAAGGAAAATCAAGGAGGGGTAACATGTAGGAGGCATTTCTAGGCATGACTGGTGTAAACAACACCGTCATGGTAACTGTTACTCAGGTGAGTGAGCACCCCCCCTGCTCCCTGCACGCCCCACCCCCGCTCCGCCCCCGCCCTGATGAGGTTCGCATAGCCTATCTGTCTGGATCAGCACCACTGATACACGTTATCTCAGACAATGCCATGATGCTCCCGGTACAGCCCTCCGCGATAGTGTTCTCTTGGCGGCGCCCCGCGACACAGTCACCGCGGCAGCATGGGGAAGGCGGTAGCGTGGGTGGTGGCGGCGGTAGTGCTGTGCGTCGCGGGGCGGGGGGCGGGGTTTCGCCTGCTGGTGCATCCCAGCGGGCAGTGGAAAGTGCCTGAGGACACGCTGCACAACCTAACGGTGTCCCTCAGCCTCAACGCCAGCGAGGCGGAGTGGGCGCTGCAGGGCGAGGCGGGGGCTGTGGTGGAGGTGGTGGCCTTGCACCGCGACTCGTGGCGGCTGGACTGGCAGATTCGCGCGGCGCAATTCTCCCCGCAGGAGGCCGCGGAGGGCGTGAACAAGACCCTCACCTTCTCAGGCTACTACTGGGGCAGGACGCACGTGGGCCTGTTCCTCACCCGCAACGACCTGCACCTCACACCCGAGGCGCCCCCGCAGCAGGACTGGAGCCCGCACGACGCCTGGGGCGACCTGCACGTGGCCCTGGGGGATGCAAACACCACCGTGGGCGACCTGCAGCCCAACGTCAACCTCACCCTGCTCAACGAGATAGAAGTGAGTGCCCAGCCACGACCCGCCCCTCGCCATGACCATCCACACTACGCCCATCTGCCCGCACCACACTTCCCTTCACTACACCCTCTTCACCACATGTAGCCTCACCACAACTATCAACCTTCACCACACCTGTCAGCCCTCAACACACCTTCTCCTTCCAACACACACCTGCCCCACACTTCCCCTCCCCACACAACTACCTTTCCCAACACTTCCCCTCACCACAACTCCCCCACTCCCCACACACCTCCCCTCCCCATCTCTCGCCCCTTCACGACAGATCACCGTGGACCGTTCAGTGCACGTGTTCGAGACGGTGTTCATCGCCCTGGGCTCCTGCTTCTTGCTGATCAACAACATCAACATGGGGGCCCAGCTGGACCTGCGCGTCATCCGGGACGTGCTGCGGCGCCCCCTGGGTCCCATCTGCGGTTTCATCTCCCAGTTTGCCTTCATGCCGTTGGTAAGGATGTGTGTGTGTGTGTGTGTGTGTGTGTGTGTGTGTGTGTGTGTGTGTGTGTGTGTGTGTGTGTGTGTGTGTGATTCACCTACGGTCGTCTGATGTGTGTGTGTAATAATAATAATAATAATAATAATAATAATAATAATATTAATAATAATAATAATAATAATAATAATAATAATAATAATAATAATAATAATAATATTAATAATAATAATAATAATAATAATAATAATAATAATAATAATAATAATAATAATAATAAACGGTTTATTATTTAGATAGTTAACAAACAGAAAATGTACAGAGGAAGTGGGGAAATACTTAACATTATAGTGTGTGTGTGTGTGTGTGTGTGTGATCCGTCTTAGATGCCACTCACGAAGATTCTCTAGTGCTGATTTTCTCTTAAATAAACACCATTAAAAATTCTCCAGTCTGACCTAACCTAACGTAACCTAGCCATCCTAAACCCTCCAATCTGATGTAACCTAACCTAACCTTAACTTAACCTAACCTAATTTAGTGACCTATATAATTAACATTTGACACACTTAACCTATCCTAAATAGCTAACTTAATCTACTATAATCTACGAATAACTTAACCAAACCTAACGTAACTAATTACCTAACTAACATAACCTAACTAACTAGCTACCTAACTAACTTGCCCTCTTCTAACCTCAGAGAAGCATAATCTAACTTTACCTAACCTATTTTAAGTAACAAATAAATCAATCCCTCCTCAGGATTCCCCTAAGCGAAGGTGCCTCTGGCGTTTTGCCTCTGCTACTTGGGGGGACCTGAGGAGGTATTTTGCTGATTTTCCTTGGAATGACTACTGCTTCCGTGTCAGAGACCCGTCTTTGTGTGCTGAGCGCATAACAGAGGTGATAGTGTCTGGCATGGAGGCATACATTCCTCACTCTTT
This sequence comes from Scylla paramamosain, assembly GCF_035594125.1. Taxonomy (NCBI): domain Eukaryota; kingdom Metazoa; phylum Arthropoda; class Malacostraca; order Decapoda; family Portunidae; genus Scylla; species Scylla paramamosain. Next base: position 5,558,211 of record NC_087161.1, read on the forward strand.
TTCTCGTCCTAAACCTTCTAAACCTTGGTTTAACACAGCTTGTTCTCGTGCTATACATGATAGAGAGGTGGCCCACAAAAGGTACTTAAGCCTTCCATCACCAGAATCTCATGCACTTTATATTTCTGCCCGGAACCATGCCAAGTCTGTTCTCCAACTAGCCAAAAACTCCTTCATTAACAGAAAATGTCAAAACCTTTCAAGATCTAACTCCCCTCGTGATTTCTGGCATCTAGCCAAAAATATCTCCAATAACTTTGCTTCTTCTTCTTTCCCTCCTCTACTTCAACCAGATGGCACCACTGCTATCACATCTATTTCTAAAGCTGAACTCTTTGCTCAAACCTTTGCTAAAAACTCTACCTTGGACGATTCTGGGCTTGTTCCTCCCTCTCCTCCACCCTCTGACTACTTCATGCCACCTATTAAAATTCTTCGCAATGATGTTTTCCATGCCCTCGCTGGCCTAAACCCTCGGAAGGCTTATGGACCTGATGGGGTCCCTCCTATTGTTCTCCGAAACTGTGCCTCCGTGCTTGCACCTTGCCTAGTCAAACTCTTTCAGCTCTGTCTGTCAACATCTACCTTTGCTTCTTGCTGGAAGTTTGCCTACATTCAACCTGTTCCTAAAAAGGGTGACCGTTCTAATCCCTCAAACTACCGTCCTATTGCTTTAATTTCCTGCTTATCTAAAGTTTTTGAATCTATCCTCAACAGGAAGATTCTTAAACATCTATCACTTCACAACCTTCTATCTGATCGCCAGTATGGGTTCCGTCAAGGCCGCTCTACTGGTGATCTTCTGGCTTTCCTTACTGAGTCTTGGTCATCCTCTTTTAGAGATTTTGGTGAAAGTTTTGCTGTTGCCTTGGACATATCAAAAGCCTTTGATAGAGTCTGGCACAAAGCTTTGATTTCCAAACTACCCTCCTACGGTTTCTATCCTTTTCTCTGTAACTTCATCTCAAGTTTCCTTTCTGACCGTTCTATTGCTGCTGTGGTAGACGGTAACTGTTCTTCTCCTAAATCTATTAACAGTGGTGTTCCTCAGGGTTCTGTCCTGTCACCCACTCTCTTCTTATTATTCATTAATGATCTTCTAAACCAAACTTCTTGTCCTATCCACTCCTACGCTGATGATACCACCCCGCACTTTTCCACGTCTTTTCATAGACGTCCAACCCTTCAGGAGGTAAACATATCACGCAGGGAAGCCACAGAACGCCTGACTTCTGATCTTTCTAAAATTTCTGATTGGGGCAGAGCAAACTTGGTATTGTTCAATGCCTCAAAAACTCAATTCCTCCATCTATCAACTCGACACAACCTTCCAGACAACTATCCCCTCTTCTTCAATGACACTCAACTGTCCCCCTCTTCTACACTGAACATCCTCGGTCTGTCCTTTACTTATAATCTGAGCTGGAAACTTCACATCTCATCTCTAGCTAAAACAGCTTCTATGAAGTTAGGTGTTCTGAGACGTCTCCGCCAGTTTTTCTCACCCCCCCCAGCTGCTAACTCTGTACAAGGGCCTTATCCGTCCATGTATGGAGTATGCTTCACATGTCTGGGGGGGTTCCACTCGTACTGCTCTTCTAGACAGGGTGGAATCAAAAGCTTTTCGTCTCAAGTCCTCTCCTCTAACTGACTGTCTTCAGCCTCTCTCTCACCGCCGCAATGTTGCATATCTAGCTGTCTTCTACCGCTATTTTCATGCTAACTGCTCTTCTGATCTTGCTAACTGCATGCCTCCCCTCCTTCCGCGGCCTCGCTGCACAAGACTTTCTTCTTTCTCTCACCCCTATTCTGTCCACCTCTCTAACGCAAGAGTTAATCAGTATTCTCAATCATTCATCCCTTTCTCTGGTAAACTCTGGAACTCCCTGCCTGCTTCTGTATTTCCATCTTCCTATGAATTGAATTCCTTCAAGAGGGAGGTTTCAAGACACTTATCCATCAATTTTTGACCACTGCTTTGACCCTTTTATGGGACTGGCATTTCAGTGGGCATTTTTTTATTAGATTTTTGTTGCCCTTGGCCAGTGCCCTTCCTACATAAAAAAAAAAAAAACTTAACCAAACCTAACCTAACCTAACCGAGCCGAGAAGAGCGAAGGGAAAAGAAGAGAGAAGGGGAAGGTCTGAAGAGGAGAATAAATGAAGGGGGAAAAAAAGGAAGAAAGAAGACAATAAACCTTATCTTCCCCTGCCTCCTCCTGACACTTCCCAAAATAACTCCCCATCATTATCAACTTCCACAATGTAATCCAACCTAAAGAAAAAAAAAAAAAAGAGAAGATATAAAAAGTGAGAAGGAATAAATAGCAGATAAAAACGAAAAGAACAAAGAAAAAGAACAATACACATATTTTCTTCCTCCATCTCATCCTTCCCTTCCTCCTTTCACTCCTTATCTTCTAATCTCTCCTCTTCCTCCTCCTCTCCCCTTCCCCAATCATCTTCAAAGTACTTGCTATCTCCTAAAAATAGTTTACGTCCACCTGTGCCCTCTAATCACCAATCAATCACCAATTACTCCCCCCTCCCCCCTCGCCCGTCCCCTCATGCCGCCACTGCTGCATACCTTGAGCCATTCCCCCCGACCCCCCATCCCTTACCCCTCCCCGCCAGGTGTGTGTGTGTGTGTGTGTGTGTGTGTGTGTGTGTGTGTGTGTAGGTGGGTGGAAGTGTGCTAGGATGATAAGAGGTGTATGAGTGTGTGTCTCCTCCTCCTCCTCCTCCTCCTCTTCTTCCTCCTCCACCTCTTCTTATTCTTTCTCTTCTTCGTCCTCCTGAAGGTCATATGAGTAAAAGTAAAGAAGGGGGTGGGTAATGTTGTTTCGATTACGTTTAAATGCTCTCTCTCTCTCTCTCTCTCTCTCTCTCTCTCTCTCTCTCTCTCTCTCTCTCTCTCTCTGCAATCCTCTTCCATTACTTCTCTCTCCTTTCCTTCCTCTTCCTTCTCCTTATCCTTCTTCTATCCTCTCTTTCATCTTCCTTATCCTTCTTCCCTTTACTCTCACCAATCCTTCCCTTCTCTCTCTCTGCTTCTCTTACTTCTCCCTCTCCATACCATTCCTTTTATCATCTTTCACTCTCTGTATTCTTCATTCTTCTCCCTTTTCGATTCCCTCTACCCTCTCCCTCTCACTTCTCCCTACCTCCCTCCTTCAGTCAACTTTCGCGATGGGTTACTTCTTCTTCACGGACCCGCTTTACCGCCTGGGCATCTTTACGCTAGGCTGCAGTCCCGGGGGCATGATGTCTAACTTCTGGACACTCATGTTTGGTGGGGACATCAACCTCTCTATCACCATGACCGCCGTGTCAACCGTGGCTGCAATGGGTAAGTCCCCCCATTGATTGTATATGGATGAGAGCTTCCGTTTTCTTTTTGCTTGCGTTTTCTGACTATGTGTGTGTGTGTGTGTGTGTGTGTGTGTGTGTGTGTGATCATTTTCTTTGGTTGGGTCTTAGGTGTTTGTTAATTCATCTCTTATTTTCTGTTGCTTCTCGTCTTTCTATTTATTTATTCATTTTATTTTTTGTTCTGCGAGTCTTCTGTTTTTTTTTTTCTTTTCTTTGATTTGATTTATTTTGATTTTTTTTTTTTTGGGGGGAAGGGCAGTGTGGTGTAGGGGAGGGAGGGGATCAGATGTGTTTTGAGTTTTTGTTGTTGTTGTTGTTGTTGTTGTTGTTGTTGTGCGGTTTTGAAGTTCTTTATCTGATATTTTTCAGTTTTTGTTGTGTGTGTGTGTGTGTGTGTGTGTGTGTGTGTGTGTGTTTAGGAGTGTGGATCGTATTTTCTATTTTTATCGGATATATATATATATATATATATATATATATATATATATATATATATATATATATATATATATATATATATATATATATATATATATATATATATATATATATATATATATATATATATATATATTTTTTTTTTTTTTTAACTCTCTTCCTCTTCTCAATGCTTGTTGTTGTTATTGTTGTTGTTGTTGTTGTTGTTGTTGTTGTTGTTGTTGTTATCACAGCTGCTTCCCGTTGCTTTCATTATTTTTTTTTTGATGTGGTTGCTATATTTTTGTTACTACTACTACTACTACTACTACTACTATTTGCTTTGACGAACTGTTGTTATTTTTTTCTTATTAATCTTCTTTCCCCCCCTTTTTTTTCTTTCGTAAGTTTTGTTCCCTCCGTGGAGTATATATTTTTTCTCCGCTCTATATCTTTTACCTGTCAGTTACATTGAATTTATTTTCTATTCTGACGCATTATCATCATTATTTTTCTCTTTCCAGTGAATATTATTTTATGTACGTTTGTTTCCGCCTTACAGTTATTTTTACGTAACTTTCCTGTTTGTTTGTTTGTTTTAATTGTTTTTTGTTGTGATGTGTCTCCGTGCAAGTGTGAGCCGGGCGTTATCTGAGAGATGTGTGTGATAAGACTTTAAGGACATCTCTTTTGACATCTCTCTCTCTCTCTCTCTCTCTCTCTCTCTCTCTCTCTCTCTCTCTCTCTCTCTCACACACACACACACACACAACATAGCCAGGCAGTTGCTAGTTGCTCTATTTATTTATCTATTTATTTATTTATCTGTTCATTTATTTGTTAATTTTACTTGCTTATTTTTATTTACTTTTTACATGCTAACACACAAATGCTCCAGAGAGAGAGAGAGAGAGAGAGAGAGAGAGAGAGAGAGAGAGAGAGAGAGAGAGAGAGAGAGAGAGAGAGAGAGAGAGAGAGACTTTTCACAATGATTACCTCAAAAATAAATAAATAAATAAATAACGCAATAAGTCTCCACAGGATCACACCAACGCTACTCTAATCTTTCTTAATCTATAAAAAAAGGAAAACCCATTTAAAGCCTCCCTATAAACTCCCTCACTTTAAACTTAATAACACACACACACACACACACACACCGCGTAGTGTAGTGGTGTTAGCACGCTCGACTCTTAAGGCCCGCGTTCGAATCCCGGGCGCGTCAACGCAAAATGGGCGAGCCTCTTAATGTGTAGCACCTGTTCACCTAGCAGCAAGTAGGTACGGGATGTAACCTGAGGGGTTGTGACCTCGCTGTCCCGGTGTGTAGTGTCAGTGGTCTCAGTCCTGCCCAAAAATCGGTCACTATGAGCTTTGAGCTCTTTCCGTAGGGGAACGGCTGGCTGAGTGACCAGCAGACGACCGTAGGTGAATCACACACCTCTAACACTCACTCCATTTTCCACCTCAACCATCCACCCACAACACCACGCCACCTACAGTATGCATACACCACAATACCACATTTCTACACAGTTACTTTCGCTACGTTCTTCACCATGTGGACCAGTCTTGTTGTCGTGATGCTGTCTAGATGCAAAATGCAATATCTCTCACAAGCACCACTCGTTTCATCATACTGTTACCGCCACCAGTGGTGCTGGCGGTCATGGAAGTAACGATGGAAGAAATAGGTGTAAAGACAAGACAAATATGTATGCTAAATAACATGTTCTGTGTTACGAAAGTTAAAGTGAACTAGTATATTAAGTTCTGGTGCTATGAAAGTTAAGTAAATGAGAAATGTAATGAAACTGAGAATGAGAGTGGTGAAGATGTAAGGTGTGGCTACACTGTGGTAGTGAGGCTCGTGATTACTGGGAGAAGCGTCACGCGTGGACGCAGCAGTAAAGCGAGATGAGGAGGGACGGTGACATGTGGGAGGGGAGAACTATCGCTGACCTAAGGGTAAGACGTGCAGGCGTGAGGCGCCGAGGGCCAGCAGGGACGAAGCCCGGAGGGACAGATCCCTTTGTACCGCCACCGCGTTCCTGTGTGACTACTTCAGGCAAGATCAGACCACTACAATATACAATAAGCAGGTGTTGCTTGGTGACAGGCCTCCTAAAGACACCAAACACGTGAGTTCCACATCTGTATTACGAGGGGTCGACTGCCCTAATTGTCATACTGCGTGGTTAGTGATGCGTTAGGTTGATACAGTACTCAGTGGTTAGCAGTGCTACGCACGTCTTGTGTTTATTTTGCATGTCTTCAGGTTTGACTGAATGCAATAAACGATTCGCGTCACCGTGCGGGTCTAAAATCCTTTAGCTGCCTTCAGGCAGCTACAGTACCCAGCATCCCTCCTTTCCCTCCTTCAGGTATTTAAGTATGAGGCGCACGGGAAGGCTGAGGCAGACGAGATCCTCTGGTGGGTAAGAAGCAAGAGAGTACTACGAGTTTTTACATTCCTATTCACGTTTTTATCTTATCTCGAGTACGTTCAACAGGGTCTGGTGGAAGTTACTGGGATTCTCAAGGATGTTTTCATGATTACAGTGATTGTTTAACAAGTTCACTCTTAATAGTGAAGGTTATTGCTGTTCTCAAGGGTGTTTTCATAATTATAGTGATAGTTTAATGAGTACTATGTTTCTTTAACAGCTTTAGTGGAAATTAGTGGGGTTTTCAAGGATATGTTCGAGATTACAATGATAGTTAATAAGTACACTGTTCGCTTTTAATAGATTGTAGTGAATGTTACTGGGCTTCTCAATGGTGTTTTCAAGATTAGTGATAATTTAACAAACTAATAATCTTTACAGCTTTTGAAAAATAATTCTTATGAGAGACTAATGCGTTCAAGGATACGTGCCAAGAACCAACTCAAGCATGATAAAGTTCAATTTAAAAGAGACCCGACCTAACCAAACCAAACCAAACCTAGCTAAACCAAATGAAACCCAACCAAACCTTCCCAAACCAACAAACCAACAACCAAACCAAACTAAACCGAATCTTCCCAACCCAACCTAACCTAACCTAACCCAACCAAACTTTCCCTTCCCTTCCCTTCCCTAACCTAACCTCACTTACAGGAATGATGCCTTTCTGGATGTTTACCCTGGGGCAGAAGCTTACCCAAGGGGCGTCCATGCAGGTGCCCTACGGTAACCTGGTGATTTCGCTTATCAGCCTCACGGTGCCTATTGGGATGGGTGTGGGCCTGAGGGCGTGGAGGCCGAAGTGGGCGGACAAGGGCGCGAAGATAATCAAACCCTTTACTCTGGTGGTGATTCTGCTCTTCATGTCGGTGAGTGGGGGGGGTGGGGGTGAGGGGGGATGGGTCTGGTTTAGGGTGGTGGTAAAAAAAAAAAAAAGTGTTGGGTGGGGATATGGGTGGGGAGTGGTGATTGGCTGGGTGAGTGAGTGAGTGATTGATTAGTTGATTGACTAACTGACTGACTGACTGACTGGATATGTGAATAAATGACTGATTGGTTGGATGATTGGATGAATGACTGACTAATCGCTTGGCTGATTGACTGACTGATTGATTAACCGACTAACTGACTGACAGGCCGATTCATTACTGGCTGATTGAATGATTGATTCAGTGATCGGATGAATAACACAGTCACTAATTTAATACTCAACATACAACTACTGACTGTATGAGGTAAAAAAAAATCCTTGTAATAGTGAACAGATTAACAGTATAAAGTTTATTTTATTTAAGAAACAACTAATGACTGAAAAAAATTCTTGTAGATCTGAATGAATTACCAGCAGCATTTTTTATTCATACATTTATTTATACATTTATTTATGTAACTAGCTTATTTTTTAATTTTTCATCCTCTCCAGAGATGTAAATGGAACAACAGCGGCAAGTTTTATTTATCTGTCATTTTATTCATTATTTACTTGTTTTTACTTATTCATTGATTATCCTTTCCCCCCCGGCAGTTCTGGTTCTACAGCTCGTACAAGGTGTTCGCCATGATGAACTGGCAGATGGCCGTGGCGGGCTTCCTGGTGGCGGGCCTGGGCTTCGGGCTGGGCGCCACCCTCGCCATGGCCTTCTGTCTGCCAAGGACGCAGGTCATTGCCATATCCATCGAGACGGCCTTCCAAAATGGCGGTGTGGTCTTCATCTTGCTCAAACTCTCCCTCCCCAGCCCCGACAGGTGAGGACAAGGGTGAAAGTGTGCGCCCCGACAGGTGAGGGCAAGGTTGAGTGTGTGCCCCGACAGATGAGAATGTGTGCCCCGACAGGTGAGTGTGCGCCCCGACAGGTGAGTGTGTGCCCTGACAGGTGAGTGTATGCCCCGACACAAGTGAGTGTGTGCCCCCCGACAGGTGAGAGTGTGCGCCCCGACAGGTAAGAGTGTGCGCCCTGACAGGTGAGAGTGTGTGCCGTGACAGGTGAGTGTATGCCCCGACAGGTGAGTGTGCGCCTCGACTGGTGAGAGTGTGTGCCCCCTGACAGGTGAAGTCATAATTCCTGCAAGTGAGGTGACTCTGGGAACATTGGTAAGGTGATGTGCAAATGAAGGTCCTGAGAGTCTGCTAGGTGAGAGGTGAGAGGAGACGATTTCGCCAGCTTGTTAGAGCTGAGAATTAATAAAAGTCCCGACAGGTGAGGTCAGGTTAGGTGACCCACAGAGGTAATTTATTATCCTGAAAGATGAGGTTAGGTTACATTAGAACATAAGAATACGAGAAAATAAGGGAAGCGTCAAGAAGCCGTCAGGCATACACGTGGCAGTCCCTGCATGAAACATTTCCACTATCATCACCATCCATAAATTTATCTCATTTTCTTTTAAAGCTCCCTAATGACTCAGCACTAACGACCTGATTACTGAGTCTATTCCATCCATTTACCACTCTATTTGCAAACCAATTCCTTCCTATCTCTTTTTTTAAATCTACTTTATCAAACTTGAACCTCGTTACTTCTCGTCCTATCCTGATTATTGACCCATGTAAATTTAAAAGTTTCATCCTCATCTCCTGTATCTTTTAAGGCTGGTGAACTCAAAAGTTTAATGATTATCCTGACAGATGTGAGACTACTTTAGGTGATCCAAAAAGATAAGTGCAGGTTGCGATAAGTGAGACTAAGTTACATTAAGTTAGGTGAATTAGCGAGTCTTGATCTTAAGACAGATGAGGTGAGGCTACGATTAGATGACTCCAACAGGTAAGAAGTGATGGACGCGACAGGTGAGGTTAGGTTCGATTACGTCGGTTAGATTAGGTTTTAGGTGACTCCGGGAGGTAATTGATTGTCGCGACAGGTGAGGCGAGGATAATCAGGTGGCCCGGAGACGTGGTGAAGAGAGAAGCCACGTGGTGACAAGCGCTGGAGTGCCTCTTGAAGATACACGCAATGAAATGAAACAAAATAGAACAGGCAGGTGACAGCGTGTGTCTCTGAAAGGGAAATGCTGTGTGTCGTGATAGAAGAAGAAGAAGAAGAAGAAGAAGAAGAAGAAGAAGAAGAAAAGAATATGATGATGACAATGAAAAAAGATGAAAAGAAGAGAATAGTAATAACAATAGTACCATAATAATAATAATAATAATAATAATAATAATAATAATAATAATAATAATAAGAAGAAGAAGAAGAAGAAGAAGAAGAAGAAGAAGAAGAAGAAGAAGAAGAAGAAGAAGAAGAAGAAGAAGAAGAAGAAGAAGAAGAAGAAGAAGAAGAAGAAGAAGAAGAAGAAGAAGAAGAAGAAGAAGAAGAAGAAGAAGAAGAAGAAGAAGAAGAAGAAGAAGAAGAAGAAGAAGAAGAAGAAGAAGATTAACAACAAAAACAACAACAACAACAACAACAAGATGATGATGATAATGATGATGATTATGATGATGATGATGATTAACAACAACAACAACAACAACAACAACAACAACAATGATAAGACAAGAAAAGGAGAGAAAAATCCATGAGTGTAGACGATTATTCTCATCTTCCTATCAAAAGCTCCATTCCTGCACTGATAAAATTGAAATTACTCTTCTATAATGTTCTTTTCATTAATTCAACTATTTTTCTTTGTTTTCGTATTAACATATAACACTGCATTCACTAATCTATTCATACTTGTCTTCGTATACTTATTCAACCTCACAATCTTTCGTTGTTTTACATGTCTTTTTCCTTCTCTTCTACATAGGCTTACCTAACGTCACACTCATTATTTAATTCATCTTTATCTTCTCTACACTCTTACATAATTTCATTCGTTATCATATCTCATTAACTCACATATCTCTCTCTTCCTCTTATCTTTATCTAATCTCATATTTAATCATGAATTAATTTCTCTCTGTCCTCTTTGTATTCATATCTAACCTCTTATTCATTTATTTATTTCTATTTGCGTTCTTCTAACATCTTCGCATTCTTATCTAAATGGCAATTAAGTGGCATAAGGACCATAACAGGGATACTGTAAACTAAATCATTAGGGTTAGTCATCAGGGTAGAAGTAAAGGGTTCAAACTCAATAAAGTTTGATAGAAAATAAGAAAACCTGTTCTCGAATAGGATGGCAGATGACTGAAATGGACTCCGTAATCAGGTTGTTAGTGCAGAATCAATAGGAAGATTTTAAAAGGAGATTAGATAGATTTATGGATTGGAATAATGAGTGGATATGGTTAAGAATGTTTTATACAGGGACTGCCACGTCTAGGTCTGATGACTTCTTGTAGTTTCCCTTATGTTCTTATCTCCATTTTGACGTTTTCTTTTCCTCGTCCATACAATTGGCGCTTTTTTTTTTTTTTCTTATGTTCTTATTTTTATTAGATCTCCGTTTTTCTCTCTGCCAGCAAATGTTCTGCGTTATTACTTCTATTAGATTTTCGTCTTCTCTCCAGCAAATGTTCTCATGTTCACATGTATGTTCTTACATCTATTTTTTTTTTCTTTGTAGGAGGGACACTGGCCAAGGACAAAAAAAAAAAAAAAAAAAAAAAAAAAACCCACAGAGATGCCAGTCCCATAAAAGAGTCCAAAGCGGTAGTCAAAAATTTAAAACTCCCTCTGGATGGAATTCAAGTCATAAGAAGGTGGAAATACAGAACCAGCCAGGGAGTTCCAGAGTTTACCAGAGAAAGGGATGAATGACTGAGAATACTGGCATTAGAGAGATGGACAGAATAGGGGTGAGAGAAAGAAGAAAGTCTTGTGCAGCGAGGCTGCGGGAGGAGGGGAGGCATGCAGTTAGCAAGATCAGAAGAGCAGTTAGTATAAAAATAGCGGTAGAATACACCCAGAGATGCAACACTGCGGCGATGAGAGAGAGGCTGAAGACAGTCAGTTAGAGAAGAGTAGTTGATGAGACGAAAAGCTTTTGATTCCACCAAGTCTAAAAGAGCAGTATGAGCGGAACCCCCCAGACATGTGAAGCATACTCCATACATGGACGGATAAGGCCCTTGTACAGAGTTAGCAGCTGGGAGGGTGAGAAAAACTGGCGGACACGTCTCAGAACACCTAACTTCATAGAAGCTGTTTTAGCTAGAGATGAGATGTGAAGTTTCCAGTTCAGATTATAAGTAAGGGACAAACTGAGGATGTTCAGTGTAGAAGAGGGGGACAGTTGAGTGTCATTGAAGAAGAGGGGATAGTTGTCTGGAAGGTTGTGTCGAGTTGATAGATGGAGGAATTGAGTTTTTGAGGCACTGAACAATACCAAGTTTACTCTGCCGCAATCAGAAATTTTAGAAAAATCAGAAGTCAGCGTTCTGTGGCTTCCCTGCGTGAAGGAGAAGAACAGTGACCGTCTACCACAGCAGTAATAGAACGGTCAGAAAGGAAACTTGAGATGAAGTTACAGAGAGAAAGATAGAAGCCATAGGAGGGTAGTTTGGAAATCAAAGCTTTGTGCCAGACTCTATCAAAAGCTTTTGATATGTCCAAGGCAACAGCAAAACTTTCACCAAAATCTCTAAAAGAGGATGACCAAGACTCAGTAAGGAAAGCCAGAAGATCACCAGTAGAGCGGCCTTGACGGAACCCATACTGGCGATCAGACAGAAGGTTGTGAAGTGATAGATGTTTAAGAATCTTCCTGTAGAGGACAGATTCAAAAACTTTAGATAGGCAGGAAATTAAAGCAATAGGACGGTAGTCTGAGGGATTAGAACGGTCACCCTTTTTAGGAACAGGCTGAATGTAGGCAAACTTCCAGCAAGAAGGAAAGGTAGATGTTGACAGAGTTGAAAGAGTTTGACCAGGCAAGAGTGCAAGCACGGAGGCACAGTTTCGGAGAACAATAGGAGGGACCCCATCAGATCCACAAGCCTTCTGAGGGTTTAGGCCAGCGAGGGCATGGAAAACATCACTGCGAAGAATTTTAATAGGTAGCATGAAGTAGTCAGAGAGTGGAGGAAAAAGAGGAACAAGCCCTGAATCATCCAAGGTAGAGTTTTTAGCAAAGGTTTGAGCGAAGAGTTCAGCTTTAGAGGTAGTTGTGATAGCAGTGGTGCCATCTGGTTAAAATAAAGGAGGGAAAGAAGATGCAAAGTTATTGGAGATATTTTTTTGGCTAGATGCCAGAAGTCACGAGGGAAGTTAGATCTTGAAAGATTTTAGCACTTCCTATTAATGAAGGAATTTTTGGCTAGTTGGAGAACAGATTTGGCATGGTTCAGGGCAAAAACATAAAGTGCATGAGATTCTGGTGATGGAAGGCTTAAGTACCTTTTGTGGGCCACCTCTCAATCATGTATAGCATGTTTTTCACCCCCATCAATATTTTCATTTCTTCTTGATCTTCGTTTTGTCTCAAGTTGCCTGAAGGCCCTCCAGCGTTGTTCTTATGTTGTCATGTCTGTTTGATGTCCATTTTCTCTCCTCCAGCAATGTTCTCATACTCTTAATTCTATATGGTCTTCGTTTTCTTTCCTCCAGTATGTTCTTATTTCTATTTGATCTTCGTTCTGTCTCCAGTTCCTGAAAGGCTCCTCTAACAATGTTTCTATGTTTTCATGTTCTTATCTCTACTTTGCTTTGTTTTCTCTATTACGACAATGGTCTCATTTTAAATTGGTCTTCGTTTTGTCTCCAGTGACTTAGAGGCCCTTCCAGTGACGTCATCATGCTCATGTTCAATTTGCTCTTGTTTTCTTTCATATAAAAGTGTTCTTAGATATCTGTTTTCTTTCCTCCAGCAATATTTCTATCTTTACTTAGTCTTCATTTTCTCTTCCCGCAGTGACCTAGCGGCGCTTCCAGCAATGGCCACAATGCTCCAGATAGGGCCGCCCATGATCCTCTTCTACGCAGTGCTTACACTCCTGCGACGCTACTGCGGCTGCTGCCCTGTCAAGGTGGACCAGGAGAAGGCGGTCCCGGCGGATGAGAAGCACATGGAGGCGGCGGAGAGCGAGAGAGATCCAGGCGTTTCTCTCCAAGTCAGACAAGAATATTTTCACGGACTCCGTCATTAAGGAAAACGAGAAGCAGTACGGTCTGGTGCTGCAAGGGATGACTAAGTTAAAACTGGCGAGTGACATGAAGGAAACGAATATAATACGAGTATAGCAAAGTGTTCTCTTTTTGTGTGTGTTTGTGTTTTCTTCATGTAGACGCAGATAGACAGATAGATAGATACAGATAGATAAATAGATAGATAGATAGATAGATAGATAGATAGATAAATAGATAGATAGATAGAGAGAGAGAGAGAGGAGAGAGAGAGAGAGGAGAGAGAGAGAGAGAGAGAGAGAGAGAGAGAGAGAGAGAGAGAGAGAGAGAGAGAGAGAGAGAGAAATAGATAGATAGATAGATAGATAGATAGATAGAGAGAGAGAGAGAGAGAGAGAGAGAGAGAGAGAGAGAGAGAGAGAGAGAGAGAGAGAGAGAGAGAGAGAGAGAGAGAGAGAGAAACTAAAACTACATAGAAAGACGGAAAGAAAAAAAAGTGACCAATAACCAAGAGACAGACAGAAGGATAGACATGGAGACAAACAGACATACAGACAAGAAAGAATGACGCACAGTATCTGCCAAGTTACCGTGAACAGGTGTGAACTAATTAAGGTTACGTACAACGCTCATCTTTATTAAGACAAATAAATAAATAAATAATAATAATAATAATAATAATAAATAAAATAATAATAATAAATTAATAGTTTTTCTTTTCCATCTTCATATTTTATTCTTCCTTCTACAGTGTTTTTTTTTTCATAAACTATCACTCGAATGAAAGGGAAAAGGGGGAAACAAACTGCGGTAGTAGTTGCAATAGTAGTAGTAGTAGTAGTAGTAGTACGGATGTGGATCTGTAGACACACACACACACACACACACACACACACACACACACACACACACGAGAAAAAGACAGGGTTACTAACGAGATACCTTTTTGTGTAACTCTCTCTCTCTCTCTCTCTCTCTCTCTCCTCTCTCTCTCTCTCTCTCTCTCTCTCTCTCTCTCTCTCTCAACTACAACAACAACAACATTAACAACAACAACATCAACAGCAACAACAAAACCAATAATGAAGAAAAGTCGACACTTGTTCCATTAAAAATAATAAAAAAAAATAATAATATAACACAAAATAGCACCTAAATAAAAAAAAGAAGAACCAGAGTTGAGTTATAACCGCAGGAGAGAGAGAGAGAGAGAGAGAGAGAGAGAGAGAGAGAGAGAGAGAGAGAGAGAGAGAGAGAGAGAGAGAGAATGTGTATCTGCTCCTATCTGTTTCATTACCCACCTGGCTTGATACGAGAGCTGAGTTGAATCGCTTAAAAACATCCCGTCACATGATAACATCCCCACGCATCCTCTCATCCTCTCTCTCTCTCTCTCTCTCTCTCTCTCTCTCTCTCTCTCTCTCTCTCTCTCTCTCTCTCTCTCTCTCTCTCTCTCTCTCTCTGATAAAACCCTTACGTATATAAATAATTACCTAACATCCTCTACCTATCATCACTGAGAGAGAGAGAGAGAGAGAGAGAGAGAGAGAGAGAGAGAGAGAGAGAGAGAGAGAGAGAGAGAGAGAGAGAGAGAGAGAGAGAGAGAGAGAGAGAGAGAGAGAGAGAGAGAGAGAGAGAGAGAGAGAGAGAGAGAGAGAGAGAGAGAGATTTGATTTGATAAATTTATTGCGCCCCAGTGGCGTCAAACAAAGTACATAATTAAGTACAAAATAGAAGCGTGTCACACAGGACACAGTGGAACCTATAGAACACACACACACACACACACACACACACACACACACACACACACACACACACAATATCAAAATAGAAAAAAAATGTACGATTAATAGCCACCAAAATATTGATATCTCATCAGTATCAAGTCCAAATGATCATCTTGTAGGAGATATTTACATACAGAAATCAGATCCTGGTCCTGCGGCAATAAGTTTCTCAGTGCAGGGCAGGCGAGACAATAATGTTGGAGAGTGTTGGCATTGACGAGGTGACACAGTCTGCAGGTGGAGAAGTGAGGCATATCCTCAGCCTGGGAGATTTGCCATATTGGTCGGTAACCTAACCGAAGCCTTGCACTCACCACATTGTGTCTTCGCACCATGAGTCCGTGGCGACGATATTTATGTGGGACATCAATGAAACTATCATAGTGTTGGATAGAACCACTGTTAGCACGCTCGGCGTCCCTACGAGTCACTGTCAGGGCGTGTATGGCAGAGAACAAGGTGTGCTTATAACACCGGAACGAGATTGGGGCACGCACAGCAGGCAAATCGAGAGTACACGCAGCCTTTGCATGACCGTCCACAATGTCATTACCTGCGAGGCCCACGTGAGATGGCACCCATAAAAAGGACACAACCAAGGAATTACCACTAGCATTGGCCAACCGACACAATATATCCTGCACGACATGATCATAGGTAGGTCTTGAAGAGAAAAGGGCGAGAAGAGCAGACTTGGAGTCGCAGATAATCACCCCATTCAGTCGCCGCTCAGTAAGGAGCGTGACAGCATCCAACAGACCATTCAGCTCACAGTAGGTAGAACTTGAGAAGTCTGGTAAGCGACGGCCAATCCACCCATCCACCCCCGGCGGCTCCACAGTGGGGGAAAACACGACGCACACAGCACTCCAGTCCACCAGCAAGGACCCATCAACATAGAGGTGATGTGCTGAGGGAACCGAGGCAGACACGCTGACGATGGTCTCCGGGCCCAACTGTTTCTCAAGTAGGGGATGGGCCGCTTTAGACGTGGGAGTGAAGGAGACGGTTGTGAGAGGTACTCGCCAGGGTGGCAAACCAGGGGCAACCTCAGCAGCAGGAACATCAATGGCCAGCCTCCGGAAGTCCGCACACACCATGCGGATAATATTGCATCCACCCGTCCGAAGCAGAGGCATGGGCAAATCGGGGTTGAGTGCCGCTGAGAGAGAGAGAGAGAGAGAGAGAGAGAGAGAGAGAGAGAGAGAGAGAGAGAGAGAGAGAGAGAGAGAGAGAGAGAGAGAGAGAGAGAGAGAGAGAGAGAGAGAGAGAGAGAGAGAGAGAGAGAGAGAGAGAGAGAGAGAGAGAGACTATACATAAAATAAGGATTAAGAACATCAAGGTGAACAAGGGTAATGATAACAGGGAGAAGAGAAGCCAAACACGTACAGTATTATCACAAAATTGAAAATATTACAATTTGCCCATATAAACGTCTGGGTATAGATATCGTGAAGAATACGAATTATAAGATGACTGAATAATAATATAAGTAACAGGAAGTAGAAAAGAGAGACATATACGGTATTGTCACGAGATTGAAGGTATTATAGTTAAAAAGGATAAATATAATGCCAGACCTAGATATCACGAATTAGAAGAAAAAAATAATAAGACTAAGAATTATACGAGTAACATGAAGAAAAGAGAAACATGTCGGGGATCCTATAATAAGCCAGGCACCAGGATACATATAAGGTTAGGTATCACGAATAATAAAAAATAATAAGACTAGGAATAATAATAAGAATAGGAAGAAAATGGATAAGTTCCCCCTGAAACATCATGAAACCAAATGCATTACGACAGGCCAGAAATCACATGACAGCCAAAAAATATTGCCATGTTACTACCACTACGACACTACAGAAGTTCGTGATAAAAAATAATAAATAAATAAATAAATAAATAAATAAAACGTATAGTAAGAAAATCAAGAGGGAATTATCAAAAGAAAACTCATGAGTGCCCCCTGCAACATCACACGTCAGGAATCACATGACAGCCAAGGGATACAGTTGCTGCCACCACTACATACACTGCAGAGGCTTCTAATAAAAAGTCACATATTGTAACAAAATCAAAGACAATAATAAGAAGGAAGGAGAAGAATACAAGAAAAAATACAAGATACAGTAGCAAAATCAAGGGGAGAAGGAAGTGGAAGGAAGCATGAAAAATACAAGAACGTGTAATAATGACTAAAACAAAGGGAATAATAAGAAGGAAGGGATCATGGTATATCCGAAGGAAGGAGAATGCAATGAAAAATAAAAGAATACAAGAAACGAAGAAAGAAATTAGTGGGCCATGGTTATTTCAGTAATACCCGAAGGAAAAAAGGAGAATACAAAGAAAAATACAAGGACACCAAGACAAATCAGTGAGCTATGTTTATTTCAGTAGTCCCCAAAGGAAAAAGAAGAAGACAAGAAGAATGCAAGGGGAACACAAGGAAAGCATGTCATTGTGGAATAGTGACCCCGTGAGAGAGGCGCGCGTGACGTCACAGGTAAACAAACCCATGTAAACAATCGCCTGACTCGGGGTGCACTGAGGCTGCGGGCCGAGATGGGAGCCATGGGTGACGCGCGGGGCTACCTGGAGCTCTCCCCGGACCCAGTAAGGTTCGAGCCAGTCAGCAAGGTCACCAATGTGTTCTTTGACGATACTAGCAAGGAGGTGAGTGGGCGTGGAGGGGGCGAGAAACGGGTGTGGGTGGGTTGCAAGTTGGCAGGTTACTTTTGGCCTGCTGGTGGTGGATACAGTGAGCTATTGGTAAAGTTCTTAATATATAGCGAATTATTTCTATGTAATTATCTAGGCTCACTTCCTGGTTTTATTTTATTTTTTTTTATTCTTTCGAGACCCACAGAACACTTTAGGTCATTATAGAACGAGTGATTGTGAGAATCTGGGAGAGGAAATAACAGTAATAATAATAGAAAAAATAGTAATGATAATGGTGGGAAATTAGTCTCAGATGATTGTCTGTTTTTGTACTCAAGACTGGTTATTGAGTGAATGCTTAGTGTTATTTTGGTAAAGCACCTCCCTGGCAGGACATGGGTTACAGGAGGTTGTGTGCTGCGGGATGCTTAATTGGATAGGTTTTAATTTCTTCACCATAAGTAGATTGTCATGTAGTTGTTAGAAGGAACTGTTTGTCCATCACGTGTCTCAGCCCGGCTCTTGTGACGCCATTAAGAGCCTGATTTATCTTTAATGTGTGTGTGTGTGTGTGTGTGTGTGTGTGTGTGTGTGTGTGTGTGTGTGTGTGTGTGTGTGTAATTAAGAGAAATGTATGATTTGTATTTACAGTGTTAGGATATTATTTAAAATCTGGTAAAGTTCATGAGACTAGGCACTATTTTATTCTATTCTATATATTTGATGATATTTCCTAAGAATTTCCCTCAAAGCATTGTCCATAACAGAGTAACACAGGGCAGCAGCTCACCTTACAGAAGCACAGCTTAGAAAATGTATTAGGAACAAATTTTGTACTCACCAGTGTGCTGAGACACTCATCACTTCATGTCCCCAGGGGTGTCTGAAACCCAGGAATTACTGCTTTAGTTTTCATCCTGCTTGTGACTGTAACATCTTTAGGTAATAAAACAGAGTAACAAAATGTACACCAGCTGACTCAAATCCTGCAGTGCAACTGGGTAGCTGGGGAAGAGAACACACACACAACCTACTAGTGATCCAAAGCAGAAGAGGTCACAAGAAGAAGGCAAATCCATACATACATACCCCTCCCTTAAATATAAAAAGTACAACCTGATAATAGCAAGACAATAATAGTTTACACACACACTCACATGCACCCTTGTAACAATACAATATAAATGGAGTGTCTTTTATTCCCCAAGCATACACACACACTCATAATAGTATACTAAGGTAGTGTGTTTTATCCCCAGGTGTTGAGTGTGCGGGGGGGAGGCACGCTGGGGGTGGTGGTGCGGGGGCAGGGCAGGGACCACACCTTCAGGATGGAGGACCGTGGCCCCATCTCCTCCCTCAAGTTCTCCCCCGACCACACCGTCCTGGCCGTGCAGCGCTCCAAGAATGCTGTGGTGGGTGTGGTGGTGCTTGGTGCTGCTGGTGATTGCTGGTGTGGTGTTGCTGATGAGTAGTTCAGGTTTATCAGAGTATATATTGTAAAGTGGGTGTATAGGAGATCTTTGGTTTAGTGTAAAGGAAACAGTGTTGAAAGGAGAGAGTATTCAAAGTAGAGTTTCACCAGGAAAAAAACAAAGGAAGGTTCTTTTTTCTAAGTTTTTGTAGTTTTGGAGAAAGCCCTTCTTACATAGAAAAGAATAAGCAAAGATATAAATATAAATCAAAATCAACCAGATATCTTCTAATAGTCTTTATAGATTCACATAAATTGGAATGAAATACATGTGCAATTGAAGTTAGGTTGATAATAATAAAAAAAAAATATAAAACTGCATCAGTAATCTGGCTTGTGTGTGTGTGTGTGTTTGTGTGTGTGTGTGTGTGTGTGTGTGTGTGTGTGTGTGTGTGTGTGTGTGTGTGTGTGTGTGTGTGTGTGTGTGTGTGTGTGTGTGTGTGTGTGTGTTTGTTTGTGCAGGAGCTGCTGAGTTACAACAATGGAGAGGTGGGTGCTGGCCTGACCCAGGAGTGCCGTGCCAAGTCTGCCACGCTGCTCGGCTTCATCTGGACCAACAATGATGACCTCGCCCTGGTGACTGACCATGGCGTGGAATTTTACCAGGTGTGTGTGTGTGTGTGTGTGTGTGTGTGTGTGTGTGTGTGTGTGTGTGTGTGTGTGTGTGTGTTTGTGTGTGTGTGTGTGTGTTTGATTGTTTTCCAAAGTCTAGAAAATATAAAATGTAAAATACTTTCTGCTCTAAGCATTCTAAGTAAAGGATTCTCAACCTGTATTTTTCAAGTGAATGTATACATTGCTGTTATTCATTTAATTTATCTTTGATTAGTTAATATTGACAATTGCTTAATTCAACTTTCTTACTAAGGAATGTTTTCCTGCTTTAAGAAACACCACTTTCACTACTGACATAATGTTTTAGATTTCCAGACAGCAAGTGGCTTGTCCCAAAGTTTGAATGATAAGATTTATATTACCATGACAAAAACAACTGAGTGCACACTAAGAAAAAACAACACAGTGCTCAGGAAACAAAGATTTTGAATCTCTTATATAGACAGAAAACAGTCAAACCAGATCATGTCTGTATCTGCACTGCTCTAATCCTTGTTATCAACCGTCAGATTCACACATAGACACAAAATAATATTAATGTACCAAATATTTAAGAATTCAGACCCATGGGAGTGTATCTCTTACCTGAAGAAATGAACACACTCCCCAACACTAACACAGTCCCATCCCCAACAGGTGAGCCGTGAGCGTCTTGGTGTGCGTCACCTGCGCAGCTACAGTGTCCCCTGCACCTGGTTTGTGTGGAGCCCTGAGTGTCTGCTGCTGCTACTGTGTTGTGGCACCTCCCCCTCTTCCACCACCCTGCAGCCCTTCTCCTTCAAGCCTGGACAGTCCACTAAGCTGGCCAAGTTTGAAGGTGTGTTATTACCTAATTGTGCCTTCATAGGGTTAAGTCAAGTTTGTTATATTCTGTTGACAAAAATATATACCAGGTTGGCAATCCCACATGGGGTTGCCCAGACAAAGCATCACATGCTCATACACACATCATTCACACTCTTGGCTCTATGGCAGGGGGTAAGAATACTGTCACTGTATTTCCTGCATATTGTAAGAGGTGACTAAAAGGGACAGAGTAAGGGAACTAGGAACCCCCTCTCTGTATGTTGTCCAGCAAACAAAGAAAAGCAAATATAACCTAACTTAACCTAACCTATCCAGTATAGTGCCCTACAAACCAAGAACAAACGTAACCTGACTTAACCAATCTAACCTATTCAATATAGCGCCCTATATAAAAAAAAAAAAATCTTGCCTATCTAAATCTTACCCACCCCAAATATAGCAGGGATAGCTGATATTCATGCTATTTAACCCCCCCCTCTCTGTGATGCCCCAGTGGAGGTGAGCGGTCCCGGCGGTCCCAATGCACCAGGAATCACGCTGGGGGAGCGCGACGTGTGTGTGGGGTGGGTGTACAGCCTGCCCTCTGTGTGTGTACTGCGCCACCCTGCCTCCCCCTCCGTCACCGCTGCCCTTGATGTCTACACTCAGAACAAGTATTAACATGTGTCTAGTTTTCATTAAGTTATTTGTATTTTTGTGTTTTGTCTCAGGCACAATATTGATGTTGTTTTGTATTTAGTATATATTTATTTATTTTTTTATTTATTTTTTTCTCTCAGGCACAGAATGAGTATTGAGGTTCATTTTGTTTTTCATCCAAATGTTTATGTATTTTCTTTCTGTCTCAGTTGATTATTCATGGAGGTATTTTTTTCTTTGAGGGACATTTTGTATTTAGTAAGTGTTTGTCTAGTTTTTTTCTCTCAGACACAGAACAAGGCTCATCTTGTTTTCATTCAGTTGATTATTCTTAAAAGCTTTTATTTTTCATATTTTTATCTTCACTAATTTTATCCTAGATTATTAATATGTATGTATTTTAATTCTTCTTTACTTCAACTACTTAGATTCCCAGTCTCCATGCTTCTTCACTCTTGTCCTATACTCCTGCTTCTTTCCCCTTCTGTCTTTCAACCCATTTCCACCCTTCTTTCCCTCTTATATTTGTCTTATATCCCTATTTCACTCCTTCTCTTCCCCATTCTTCCTAACTCCCATGCTGTCACACATTTCAATTCCCCAACCACCACTGATCCTGCACCTTATCTTATTCCTACTCCTCTTTCTCTTCCTCCTGTCACCTAACCCATTATCACCCTTCTTTTCTTCTCAAATTTACCTTATATCTTCACTTCTCTCCCTGACCTTCTGACTCCCATTCTTTCACCCTTGTCAACACACCTCACCTCACCCCACAGAGATAGCCAGTTCAAGAAGGCCTACACATGTCGCCTGGAGCTGACTGGGAGGTTTGCTGTCAACATCATCGACAGCCTCATCATTGTGCACCACCAGGCCTCAAAGGTGAGTGGAGGGAGGGAGTGTAGAGTTGGTGGGTTAGGACAGGGACCATTATTCTGAAACACTTCTGTCTGCACCTCAACTACATTCAAAGCCTCTAGTTGAAGTTACATGGATTTTCTTTATGGTGTTTTATGGTTCTAGTGATGGATTAAATAGGTTTTTATATTATTAGCTGGAGAAATACTCGAGAATTTGGCTGATCATCTCTTCCTTGACCCTCAAGACCTCCCTGCTGTTTGATGTGCTGGTGGGCGGAGGTGACGGGGGAGGGGGCATGACCTGGGTGTTCCCCCTCCCCCCGCCAAGGTCAGTGCAGCCCTTCTCTCTGGTGGAGGCCAGCGCGCTCCCCTGCCAGGCCGCCTCTCCCCCCTCCCTCCCTTGTGAACTGTATGCCCCCACTTGGGTTGTGTTTCAGGTGAGTCTTGGAGTTGATTGATTTTTTCTCTGCATCTCCAAAGTCTCTCCTTTCATTTGGTGTTTGTTTCTGTGCATTAACTAACTACTTTAACTTTACAGGGCTGCATCAATCTCATAATGTCTAATGTCCTGTCTTTTAACCCTCTGACTGCCACTTGGTATACCTTTCCCTAATTACCAGTCACTCTCAGACATCTTTACTTGTTCTACAGCCACACCCTTTCTTTAAATTTGGTAGAAATTGCAAAATTTATTCTTTTCACCTATAACTTTCTTGTAAATGCTTACAAAGATTTGATACATTGCATATGGTGATGATAATTGTCTCATATCAAAGGGTTAATACAATGTTTGTCATATTTTTTGAAGTCTGTGTGTATTATTTGCATACTCTGCTTCCTCAGGTGAGGTGTTGTGCTGGCCTGTTCCTCTGTTTGCAAAACTGCCTTTCTGCACATCATTATTTCCACTTCTCTTGTTAAATTTCTAGCTGTGTGTGTGTGTGTGTGTGTGTGTGTGTGTGTGTGTGTGTGTGTGTGTGTGTGTGTGTGTGTGTGTGTGTGTGTGTGTGTGTGTGTGATTCACCTATGGTCGTCTGTTGGTCACCCAGCCAGCTGTTCCCCTACGGAAAGAGCTCAGAGCTCATAGTGACTGATCTTCAGGTAGGACTGAGACCAATGACACAACGCACACCGGGACAGCAAGGTCACAACCCCATGGGCTACATCCTTTACCTACTTGCTGCTAGGTAAACAGGGGCTACACATTAAGAGGCTCGCTATTTTGCCTCACTGCGCCTGGGATTTGAAACCAGGCTTTCTTGGTTGTGAGCCGAGCATGCTAACCACTACACTATGTGGTGTGTGTGTGTGTGTGTGTGTGTGTGTGTGTTTCATGAAATTTTTGTAAGATTTTTAATGCATTTTTTGCTTAATTTATGTTTGTAATATTTTCCTACTTTTTGTTTTTTTGTATCTCCTATTACTGCTTTACTGTTTCACTGTCTACTATTGATCATAATTATGCATATGTATTTACTTTGTGTATTATGTAATTTATGATCAGTAAACTATCTATCTGTCTGTGTGTGTGTGTGTGTGTGTGTGTGTGTCATAATAATAATAATAATAATAATAATAATAATAATAAACGGTTTATTATTTAGGCAGTTAACAAACTGAAAATGTACATAGTGTGTGTGTGTGTGTGTGTGTGTGTGTGTGTGTGTGTGTGTGTGTGTGACTGATTCTTATCCATTTTTTATGTATGTATTGCAAACAGACATGCATTCATCCAGGTGTATGTGTGCATGTTTATGTGTTTCAGCCAGACATTGTGATAGATGCTCGGCTGGGTTGCATGTGGCACCTACAGCTGCGCCTTGACTGTCTGGCGGAGGCTGTGCAGGACAAGACGCAGCTGGTGGACTGCCTACTTCGAAGAAAACAAGGTACAGCACTCTCTCTCTCTCTCTCACTCCTTCATTCTTTTCCATGGAAAATTCTCTCCCTTTATCTTATTCCCAGCACCTTTCTCTCCTTCTTCCTCTTATGCAATCTGCTCCCATTCCTCTCTCTTTTTTTGTCACTCCTTTCTTTTCCATATAAAATTTTCTCCCTTGACTCTATCCTCACTTCCAGCACCTTTTCTTTTTCTTTCTTTCTCTTAAACAGTGCTCCCATTCCTCCTTTTCTCCTCATCCTCTTTTTTTTTTTGCTCCATCACTTCTTTGTTTTCTATATGTTATTGTCTCCCTTTACTGTCTTTCCTTTTATTCCCAGTATCTTTTCTCTTTTTTACTTCCTCGTATACAGTCTGCTCCCATTCCTCTCTTGTCTCTTTATCCTCTCTCTTTTTTTTCCTGTTGCATCACTCATTGCTTTTCTATATGTTATTCTCTCTCTCTCTCTCTCTCTCTCTCTCTCTCTCTCTCTCTCTCTCTCTCTCTCTCTCTCTCTCTCTCTCTCTCTCTCTCTCTCTTATTCCCAGTATCTTTTTTCCTTCCTACTTCCTCTTATACAGTCTCTTCTTATTCCTCTATTCTCCTCCTTGCCAACATCATTCTTCTTTCTTTCTCCAAGCATAAATCTCTTCATCTCTCCTCTAAACATCTATTAACACATGACACCCTTCCCTTTTCTTACTTCTCCCTTACTCCCCTATTCTTCCCTGGTCCACTCTTATCTTTTTCTTCCTTAACTGTTTCCCTTTTTCCTTAGCCAGGCTCTCTTTTCCATTTTTTTCTTGCTAGGTTCTCTCTTTTCCCTTTTCCCTTGCCATTTTTCTTTTCCAGCCACTATCATCTTTTCTCTAACTGCTTTTCCATCTTACACAGTGTACTTTCTTTTGTCCTTTTTCAAGCTAGTCCTTCTGTTTACCTGTTTCCTCATTGGCTGTATCTCCTTTCCACTCTCTTTGTAACTTCTCTCAAGGACTATATTTTTTTTCTTCTTTCTTAACTGTTGTCCCTCCCACCTCACAACCAAGTCTCTCCTGTTGCCAGTGTATTTTTTTTTCCTTTTTCCTGAATGTTTTCCTTTTCTTAGCCAGGCTCTCTCTCTTTCCCTTTTTCCCTTATAATTATCCTTTTCCTAGCCACATTCTTCTTTTTCCCAAACTGCTTTTCCATCTTACACAATACACTTTCTTTTTTTCTTTTACTGCTAAGCCGCTTTGTCCCTGTAGCTTTCCCCAAGGACTACGAGTATATTTATTTTTCTCCCTCAACTAACTGTCATCCCTCTTCCTTCACAGCCAAATCTCTAATGCTGCTTATCTCCTTGTACCTCTTCCAAGGACTGTATTTTTTCTTCTCCCTCCCCTAACTGTTGTCTGTCTCACCTCACAGCCAAGTCTCTGGTGCTGCTGGTGGTGAGGAAAGTGGTGGAGTCAGGACAGCTGGCCTGCCTGGGACAGATATTCGACAAGATCAACGCCGCATACAGGCAGCACCTCAACACCATCCTCCAGTCCCAGGTATGCCATCAAAGGCTGTGTGGTGGTGATGGTAGTGTGTGTATGTGTGTGTGTGTGTGTGTGTGTGTGTGTGTGTGTGTGTGTGTGTGTGTGTGTGTGTGTGTGTGTGTCTGGTGGTGGTGTGAGCTGTGGTGAGTGATGTATAGTGGGTGAAACTGGGAGAAAATAGACATGAACATTTGATTTATGCTCATGTTCTGAAATGTATAAGACTCATCAGCACTGTTTTCATTGGCCACAGAAATGACTTGTAGCATTCTCTTGAGTGTCTTCCATTGATAAGCCAGAGTCCTTGTTAAACCACCACTAGAATTATGGAAACACTCTCGAAAGTCCCCTTCATTAAACATTTCATAAAGTATGTTAAAAGTAATAGAGATAGGATGCTCAAATGTTTGGAAATATGGTCTTTAGTGAAGTGAGATTGTCTGAAATAGTACAATGAACAAATTATATAAATAATTTTCCTTTAGTGGGTTTGTAAACAACCACTACCATTGACTACATCATAAAGGAGGAAATTTATAGGCTAATGAGAGGCATGGATATCGTATTATGCAAAACAGCAAGATTACTTAACGCTTTCACTGCTATTTGGCACATGTTTCCTTAATCACTAACCACTGTGCATCATATCTTCTTGTTCTACAATCATTTTCAAACATTGTACTGGCTAGATATTGCAAAATCTGTTCCTCTTTATCCCCTTCTTTCTTGTAGATGCTTATAAAGATTCCACACATGAATTTTTAGTGCTGTGAATTGTTGCACATCACAGTGAAAGGGTTAAAGAAGTCCAGTAAATCAGGTCAGCTTTGTAGATTTGTCAACACCACTGCCGCTTATTACACCACAAGTCAAGAATGTGCTTAGGCTTATGTGGGATGGAATTTAAATAGGTTCTGCAGAATTAGACATGTTTTAGGCCTCTGTATTCTGGGGACATGGGTAACAGTTACACAAGTCCTGGGTGGGAAAGGTGGAAGAAAGGGTAAGTAAAAAGTCTATTCAGAAATATTCATCCTCACAGTTTTTCTTCTCAGTAGATGTCAAGGTTTTGCTTTTGAAGACTAACACTGCCACCCCCCTTGGTACTGGTGTGTTTAGGAGTGAGGGTTCCTATCATAGTCTTTCCTTTGGTTCCTTAATTGTAAAGCTTAAGTAGTTGTGTTTATATTAAAGCTGCCCCCTTCATCCCCCCTCCCCTGGCCCCCCCTGCCCCATCACATTGCACTCTCACTCCCTCCCTCCATCCCCTTCCCAGTCATAATGTTTTTTGGTCCAAGGAAAATGATATATCACAAATGTGTTTTATATATATTTTTTTTCTTTTTACATATAGAAGTTACATTTTTTCCTCTTTAGATGACAGGCTTATTATTTTTTTTCCTGCCCCAACTGCTCCTCTTAAAATTTTTCTCTTCACTTTCAATGAATTTTTTTTTTGTGAATAACTCTCTCTCTCTCTCTCTCTCTCTCTCTCTCTCTCTCTCTCTCTCTCTCTCTCTCTCTCTCTCTCTCTCTCTCTCTCTCTCTCTCTCTCTCTCTCTCTCTCTCTCTCTCTCTCTCTCATGCACTTTTCCTCTCCCATGCTTGTCTACCCAGAAGTCAGGTTTGTTTCTGGTGAGTGTTTCGGACATTTTTAGAGATGCTTGTTTGGTGTTGCCTGCCTCTCACTCAGTACTCAGGTGTGGATGATTCGTACACTCTCTCTCTCTCTCTCTCTCTCTCTCTCTCTCTCTCTCTCTCTCTCTCTCTCTCTCTCTCTCTCTCTCTCTCTCTCTCTCTCTCTCAGTCCCTTTTCTTCATCCCTTTCTCTTCTCTCTTTACATCTCTGTCCCTTTCTCCATCCTTTCCTCTTCTCTCTTTATCTCTATTCTTTTCTCCATTCCTTCCTTTCTCCCTTTATCTCTGTTCCCTTCTGTCAGTTTTTCTGTCTGTTTCTCTCTTATTCCAGTGTTTCATTAGTTTAGTTCTTCAATCAAACCTTAACAAAGATTGCCTTCGAAAACATTGTTATTACTGAAACACTAATTTTTTCACTTACAAAGTAACTGAAATGACCGTCTAAAATATCATTGTTCATGAAACGCACACTTTTTTTTGCTCCTCTTCATGGAGTAGGTTAATGTTCTACTTGCCTCGGAGGGATACATTAGGTCTGCTGACTCTATGTATTCTTGTGTGGTTTTTGATAGTCTTCATGGGTGTGTGGGTGATTGATTTGTTGTAGGCTCGAAAGATTATTCTGGTTGATTATTTGATGAGGTTGAAAAGAGATGAATAAGTGCGAGTAATGGGTAAAGGGATTATGCTATTATTATTCTGTTAGTTTGCTGGATGAAGGATTATAAATGACACTGAGGATATTACTACTTCTACTACTACTACTACTACTATTACTACTACTACTACTACTACTACTATGACTACTGATAATAATAGGTGTAGGTAGTTTGGTGTTTGTTTACCTTTACTGCTGCATGTTGGTATTATAATGAGTGTTGTATGCTATGATTAGTATATATTAATGTTGTAGCTAGAAAAGAAACCCATTTGTATACCACTGATGAATATATTGTTAGTTCAGTTATTTGCATTCAGGCTGTGGGGAGGCTTAATCTGTAACATGTGGGGTTGCAGGGAGTGAGGGGAGGAAGTTATTACTCAGTTATTATTCTTTCTGTATACTCCACCACACTGCTCCTTGCCATGCCACACCACACCACACCACACCACACCACATCACACCACAATATTTACATTTACTTCATCATACTACTTTACACTAGACTGCCTCACTACATTACACTACCACACTGTTCCTTGCCACACCATGCCACACCACACCACCTAACCTCATTACCACACTGTCTCACACCACCACACACCTCATTACCACACTGCCTTACACCACCACAGCTCTTTGCCACACTGTCCCACACCATCACACACCGCATTATATGTACAAACACTTCATCACACTTCTCCACACTACACTGCCTCACTACCCCTCACTACCACACTATTGTACATGACACTACACTTGTCAGTACCTTAACACACTGTCCCAAATTACACTATACCACTGTACCCTCCGAGAATAAAAATGAAATACTATTACCAGCTGAACACACACACACACACACACACACACACACACACACACACACAGACACACATACACACACACATGGTCTGCTAGCGTAGTGGTTAGTACACTTGGCTCACAACCTAAGGGCCAGGGTTTGATCCCCTGGGTGGACGGAGATTATTTGGGTGTGTCTCCTTACATGTGTAGCCCCTGTTCACCTAGCAGCGAGTAGATATGGGATTAAGTCGAGGAGTTGTGACCTCATTGTCCCAGTGTGTTGTGTGTCAGTGGTCTTGGTCCAACACAAAGATTGGTCAGTATGAGCTCTGAGCTCTTTCCATGGGGGATGGCCAGCTGTCTCAAGAGAGACCAGCAGCAGACTGTACAGTGAACACACACACACACACACACACACACACACACACACACACATTAAATCAAGAAAAGGCAATAAAAATAATAAACAACTTAATCCAAATACATAAAAAATACACCAGTTCTATCCATTAATCCATCTCATCTCCATCCTCTCTTCCTCCACCACCTCCACACAAGATGGGGGAGAGTGTGAGCTTCTCTGCTGCAGCAAGTGGAGGGGTGGAGCGGCGTGTGGTGGTAGTGGAGCAGGCAGACATGTACAGCGCTGTCCTGGCCCCACTGATGGAGGAAGCAGAGAAGGTGGAGAAGGAAGGCAAGGCTGGTGTGGGAGACAAAAAATGTGAGTGTGTGAATCAATGAGTGGATGTGAGTGGATCATTGGGTATGTGTGTGTGGTTGGATGTGTTAGTAAGTGGATGAGATATGTTTGAACAAGTGTAAGTATGTGAAATGTGGTTAAATGTGGAATTGGATGTGCAGTGTGTGTGGGTTGCTTTTGGGTATATGTGAGGCGTTCTTGAGTGTTTGTGAGTGTTTGGGGGTGTTTGGTTGCATATGTAGATTGGCTGATGGCATGTTAGCAAGCATTTTATCCTCCTTCCCGCCACAGTGTCAGTCCGAGCAGTGGTGGGGGTGGTGGTGGAGTACACACGCTCGCTGGGGGCAGTTGGGGTGACTGTGCAGCATTTCCTCTACGAACTGGTGATCAATGCCTTGGTGCGTGCCAGACACTTCTACCAACTTCACCAGCTGCTGCAGTACCATGTCCTGGCTGACTCCAAGCCCCTGGTGAGTGTGGGCTGGGAGTGGGTGTGACATAAACAAAATTCTCAGGGTCAGTAATGTGGATAAGACAAGAAATAATAAAATTAAAACATGATAAAGTTAGGTTAAAAAAAAAAAAAAAAAAGGAAGAAATTGGTTCTCAAAGGCAGTGGTGAGTGTGGTACAAGCAAAATCCTCAGGGTCAGTTATGAGGATAGGACAAGAAATAATAAAGTTAAAGCATGATGAAGTTAGGTTAAAAAAAGAGATAGGAAGGAAATGGTTGTGTAAGAGGATGGTAGATGAATGAAATAGACTAAGTAATCAGGTTGTTAATGCTGGGTCATCAGGGAGCTTTAAAATAAGGTTAGATAAATTTATGGATGGTGATGATAGGTATATACTAGTAGGTGAGTTTTAGGGTCAGACTTGGAACCAATTACCATACACTTTTCTCACAGGCTCAGTGCCCCAGCTTTTGCAGAGTAGTCAAGGACAAAATTTGATGCACCATTTTATACTGATATTTGAAATTATATAAGCTGGTAGAAAGAATCTATTACATTATGCCACTGTATAAAATATTAAGATCTTGTGGTAAACTGGTTTTGTTGCCATTATCCTGTACTTCATCACCATTTAATAGGTAGACAGGCATACACACACACACACACACACACACACACACACACACACACACACACACACACACACACACACACACACACACACACACACACACACACACACACGTGTATATACTGTGCATTCCATCTTCCATGAAAGTTATAATTAATTTCACTCTCAACACCACTGATGAAAAAAAGACAAATTAAATCAAAATGCCACCTGACAACATGCATACATACACCATTGATCCTCCCACTCTCCCAGGCATGTCTGCTGTTGTCCCTGGTAGGGGTGTACTCAGCGGGGCAGCAGCTCAGCCTGGACATGCTGTGCCGACTCAACACAGCGCATGATGAGATCATTGAGGTGTTGCTGTCACAGCGCCAGGTGACACCAGCCCTCAGGTGAGTGTGTGGGGTCTCAGCCTCCCTTGCTTCCCTTTTATTTATTTATTTATTTTATTTATTTATTTATTTTTGGTGGCAGTATTGTAGTCATTTAAGTAGTAGTATTAAGTTGTCATCAGTGACTTACTAAACCATTGACTGTCTGTCAGCAGGTGAATAGCTATGTATGTGTTGATATGTTTCTTTGAGGTTAAGAATGCAAGAATTTTTTTGTTTAGTAAGATTTCTGAATAAAAATATAAAGAAAATATTAGTACCTTAAAAACCTATCTATATACTTTGTATATAGATATACAAAGATATACAAAGATGTTGTGTGTGCAAGACTATCTTTGTAGTCTCACAAAGGATGGCCAAGACAAAGCACCACACACACACACACACAACATTCACACTCTCAGCTCCATTGTACCCCTTTTCTTTTTAAAAATACTTCAGATACATTGCAGAGGAAAAACCTAATTCTGAAATTGATTCCAATTTCCATATTTCCATTTTTAGGACTGTTTTTAATATTTATAATTCGATTCTGTAGTTGATTCCAGTTTCCAGATTTCTACTTCTGAAAATGGCTTATAATTAATGTAGCCCTTTGTAAGCTGTACCTCACCTCTCCCTGTAATGTGTGGCAGGTATGCACGCAGCGTGGGCCTGGCGGAGTCTGTGTCGGCCCGGAAGTTCCTGGAGGCAGCGATGGGTAGCGGCAGTGACCAGGTGTTCTACTCCACCTTCACCTTCTTCAGCCTTAGGAACACCCGGCTGAGGGGCAACCCAGCCTTTGCTAAGGGTGGGTTGGTGCTTACTGGTGCTGTTTGTCTTCTTTCTGCTCTTGTTGTTATTGCTATGTCTTCTTTTTCTCTTTATTTAATTTTTTTTCTTTTTCTTTTTATTGTGTTCCTTGTCTTCTTGTCATTGGTGCTACTTCTTCTTTTCTTCTTCTCATTTCATTTTATATCTTCTTCTTGTTCTTGTCTTCTTTGTCTTCTTTTTCTTCTACTGTACTTATTTATCTTCTTGTCTTCTTTGCCTTCTTTTTCTTCTACTGTACTTATTTATCTTCTTATTTCTTCTTGTTCTCCCTTATGTTTCCTTCTTGTTCTAACTCATCATCTTTTTCTTCTCCTCCTCTTCCTCCTCCTTCTTCTACTCCTCCATAAAACAGCAGCATCAGTTTATACATTCTTTCATTCAAAAAATTTATGTGCCTTTTTTCTTTCCATATGGCTGGAGCATTAGAAGCACCAGTGTGTCAGTGTTTACTCTCTCATGCCGAAAAGAGAGAGGCCATCACAATATTTAATCTCCCATTCTGAATGCTGTTCCTTCCCTCTCTCTCTCTCTCTCTCCTTTCCAGGTGAACATTGTGAGGTCTTTGTGGAACATTACAAGAAGTTATTTGGAGAACTACCTGACTACAGCAATCAGCAGTTGTAGTTTTGGTTTGGTAATTGTAGCAGTAGTAGCAGTGGTGGTGGTGGTGGTGGTGGTGTAGTAGTAGTAGTAGTAGAAGTGGTGGTAGTGGTGGTAGTGGTAGCAATAGTATTAGTAGTAGTAATAGTAGTAATAGTAGTAGTAATAGTAGTAGTAGTAATAGTAGTAGTAGTAGTAGTAGTAGTAGTAGTAGTAGTAGTAGTAGTAGTAGTAGTAGTAGTAGTAGTAGTAGTAGTGATAGTTAATAGTGGCTGTAGTAGCAGATGAAATACTGTATATTGGTAATCACAGGGAGAACAACAATAGTAACCTAACTGTGAGTAATTCCAAGAGCTTGTCAATTAATGAGATACAAATACACGAGAGAATGCTCCACAGTAGTACAATGGCAGTGGCTGGAGTGTTAGCAGTAGCAGCAGCACCAGTAGCAGCAGCAATAGCAGCAATAGAAGTAGCAGCAGCAGCAGCAGCAGCAGCAGCAGTGGCAGTAGAAGAAGCAGCAACAAATCAGATATATAAAGAAAAGACAACAAGATCACAATGAATCAACACATTCTCAGATCACAGTCTCCATATATTTGGAAAAATAACAAAAATCACAATATCTGCCACAAAAAGGCTCATTCCAAAGGACATTACAGAAACAAGTGGCTGTGCATGTCCATTTCAGGCCATCTGTCAGTGCAACTCTTGAGTGTGAGAGGATGTACGTGATGTGAATGTTTGTACCTTCTTTTGTTTAGTTATGTTGTGGAGACCTTGATCTCAGGAACTTGAGTGGAGACAACGGTGATGTTGGTGTTGTGTGGTGTTTGAGGAGTCACTTGTTACTGTTGTTGATGTTTGTGTTTCCTTTACAGTGCTATGAATGGTGACTGAAGGGAAGGGGATGTGTCTTAACATGTTGCAGTGCTCTGAGAGTGAGAGCATTGTGTTTGTGGCTCTTGCAGTGAAATGTGTATGTTTGCATGTATTTTTATACTGTAAGAGCACTCAGCCTTCCTGTATCCCCCTAAGATTATGAGAGCTTTATTCTGTCCATATGTCTTGTACGTTTGTATGTAGATCACGCCTTATGAATTTTAACCAATATCTCAGAACAGTGGGAGGTGTTGTCATCTGCCACTTAGACACATGCTTCACCATTCACATCAAAACTTTTCTCTCCTTTTAATTGTTTTACTGCTATGGTTAATATTTAAGTCACAGCTCTGTAAAATTATAAAGTATTTGCATTGGCACAGAGGGAAAAAGAGAGAATAGGAGGTTAGTTTGATCTTTTCTAGGCTACAGATCTATTCAAGAGACTGTAGTAAAAAATAATGTCTAAACTGCTGCAAATGATTATGGATGTAATAGTCTAGCAGTAAAAAGGTAAACAATTGAGCAACTAACCCTTACACCTAAGACCATGCAATCTCAAAATGGTCCATTGCTCCTCCCTATATATTTTGTCTTATTTGACACACTCATACACACATCAAACAAATTCTTAGCCTTGTCAGCCCCTGGTGGAAAGGAACAGTCTCATGAATCACCAGCAGCCGATGGGGTAAGGAGTGTGCATGATGTGTGTATGAGTGTGTGGTGCTTTGTCTGGGCCATTCTGTCATATGTTGTCTAAACCACTCCAATACTTTTCTCACACATCCATCCCACAGCAAATATCATGTCTGTTTTGTCTTATCTCTATTATTACTGTTGATTTGGCCTTTCTACATCCTGTGAAGGCTTATAAAGGTAGATTTAAAGCCTGCAAACTTCTTCCCAGTTTAATCCCTGTTTGGTGTCACTGTTTCTAATGAGCATTTTCCACATGTTTCTATCTAGGGACATTCTTTCATCTAATCCTTTGTCCCTCATATCCCTGTTGGCACAGTCCCTTCACCTGATCCTTTGTCTTCTTCTTTGCATTCCCTTCACTTTTATTTCCATGACTTCTCTTGCATCATGTTCCTCTCCATTTCTTCTCATCAATGACTCAACCATCTTAGCCTTGCTCCCTGAACTTATACACTTCAAAATTCAGAGCCTGTAAACTGCTATAAAAGAAACGTCAAAATTTTTAAGGTTTGGTCTACAAGTGAGTGGTGTGATTGTTGGGCCTCTCACCTTGCCAGCCTCCATGTAAGACCCCTCATGTCCCTGCTAGTGTGCTAGAGTGACCTGTGGGTGACCTGATGCTGTATCCACTCCTTCCTCCTCCCCACAGACCTGCTGCATCCTACCCTGTCCTTTGTGTGTACATAAGGAGCAAAGCAGAGACATGAATTGTACAGTATAATATTCTGGTTCTTTTTGGGAAGTGAGTGTTTCTATCTTTGTTCATTCAGTTTAGTTGTACAGTTGCCTCAAGAAGTGACTGTACAGAGTGTTTAAGATAAAAAGTGGATATTAGGCAATTATTTCCACCTATCACATCTCTAGTAGTATCAGACAGTTACCTCCACCTATCACATCCCCAGCTCTCTCAGTTCTTCTTTGTCTTTGTGGAGCTAATTGCTTCACACATTAATTTCTATCCAATTTATCCACATGAAATTCATAGCACTTGGTGATATCAATTCTTGAGGCCAACTGTACCTTATAATATTCTGACTCCTTTGTAAAACTATACCTGCACATATCACAGAGAGAGAGAGAACCAATCAATCAAAGTGTATATGACTCACACCCTGCATTGCTGACTTCCTTCAGACACACAGAGGCTATATGAGTGATCTCAAGGTGACCATGAGTGGCAATGTGTGTGTGAGTGGCCAGACTTGGGGTGGGTGGGGGGGTGCTGGGGCTGTGATGAGTAACTTTATGAATCTATGCTTTGCCTTTCATTTTATTTTCTGTGTGAGATACTGCTTTGTGAGGTGTTTCTATATGACAGTGAGGGAGAGAAAGGACCCCATTCTGAAACACTTCTGTGCTGCACCTCTACTACTTTCAAAAGGCTCTGGGTGAAGTTACACAAGTTTTTTAATGGTGTTTCTATGATTCTGGTGACAGGTTAACAAGATTTCTACACTATGAACAGGAGAAACACTTGTGAGAACTGGCTAATCATCTCTGTGGCCTTTGAGAATAATTGTGGTGAGAGAGCCAAGGTTTCTGAATATGAGCAAAAAAGAGAGAGAGAGAGAATGTGAGGGAAGTGCATCAATCAGGCACATGTATATACTATCCACCACCCAAGGCAGATCATTCATCTGACCCCTAGTCAAACACCACAGGCCACAGTCTCATACATTTCAGTGTCCTGTCATGACTACCTTTTAACAGGCTCTAGTGGAAGCTGTTTGGGTTTTCAAGGGTGTTTTCATGATTTCAGTGATGGCTTAACAAGAATTCTACATATTTAACAGGCTTTGGTAAAAGTTGTTTGGGTTTTTAAGGATTTTCATGATTCTATTGATTTAACAAGGTTCTGGGTCATGAATGGAAAAAAAAACACTTGAGAACCTGGCTAAACATCTCTGGTATTTGAAAATAGCCCTTGAGAGAGAGAGAGAGAGAGAGAGTGAGAGAGAGTGTGTGTGTGTGTGTGTGTGTGTGTGTGTGTGTGTGTGTGTGTGTGTGTGTGTGTGTGTGTGTGTGTGTGTGTGTGTGTGTGTGTGTGGCGATTATTTAGCCCAGCACTATTGAATTTTAATTTCGTGTTGCTTCTATTTTTCTTTCCTTCCCCAGATATTTATCAGCTGTTTCACCCTCAGCTTGTTGTGTAAGCTTGTTGTTATTAGGTCTTGTTTGTATGTATTCCTCAGTATATATATATATATATATATATATATATATATATATATATATATATATATATATATATATATATATATATATATATATATATATATATATATATATATATATATATATATATATATATATATATATATATGTATATTGGTTTTATTTCCTATAATGTTATGTGTATGTGAATTGCAAATGCCATATGTAATTTTACTGTGTGTGTGTGTGTGTGTGTGTGTGTGTGTGTGTGTGTGTGTGTGTGTGGTTTGTGATATTTTATTACTATATCATTATTATTATTACTATGCATAATTTATAAATCAATAAAATAAGAACTTTCCATGTTATTTTTATTTTATTCCAGATATGATGCAATCTAATTATTCATGTATTTGTTTTATATCTTATCACAAAGCTTCAGGGAGGAGAGAAAGAGAGAAAAGGAAAACAAACAAAATAAAAATAAGTGAAGTGAATAAATAAAAATAAAAAAAAGAAAAGGAGATATGAAAGAGTAAGAAATATATAATATATTTCAAGAGAGCAGAAACACACATAACACTGCAAAATTAGTTTAGGGGGCAAGGAGATGGAGGGAGTAAAAGTGGGACGAACGAAAAGGAGTAGGGCACAGATAAAAAGAAATATTCACCATTAATTCCTCTCTTCCTCTAATTCTTCACTCACTCCTAATCCTTGTTGCTTATCTTTATTCTCTAAGTCTGCGCATGTTAGAGTTGGCCAGGATTGGGTTAGTCGTCATTAGGGTTGGGTTGATCGTCGTCACGTTTTGTCGGGTTAGGGTTGGCTGTCGTCATGTGTCTCTGTCGATGGGTCCTACTAGTTTCATCACAAGGAAAAGTCCGAGGGAGTCACCATACTCGAACTAGCCCGCGATGAACTGTGCAACAAAGTATTCCTCATCATGCAGTTCGTCAGCGACGAACTGGAGGAGGGATTCTTCATCGTAGTATTCGGCCGTGTGATATTCTCCAAGATGGTATTCACCAGCAGGAGACTGGCCATCAGAAGACTCGAGCATGAGAAATTTGGCAATGGGAGCCGCCGAGGGGGCTTGGCTACCTCTGGGGCAGCGTGCACCCCATGGCAGGCATGGGCTTACACACCTACACTGTCTGTTGCATGTTGAGAGAGAGAGAGAGAGAGAGTTAATCACACACACACACACACACACACACACACACACTGCTTAGTGTAGTATAGTGGTTAGTAGACTCAGCTCACAACTGAGGGTCCGGGTTCGAATCCGGATGCAGCGAGGCAAATGGCCGGGCCTCTTCATGTGCAGCCCTTGTTCCCCTAGCAGCAAGTAGGTACGGGATGTAGTCCCGAGGGCTTGTGACCTCGCTGTCCCGTTGTGTGGTGTGCGAATGGTCTCAGTCCTACCCAAAGATCGGTCAGTATGAACTCTGAGCTCTTTCCGTAGGGGAACGACTGGCTGGGTGATCAGTAGACGACCGTAGGTGAATGACACACTCACCGTAGAAACAGACGTAACTGTGGAAAGGAATTACAGTGGGCAAGGAGATGGAACAAGTAGAATAAGTGGGAAAGGGGTGGATGTGGGGAAGGACAAAAAAGGAGTAGGAGATAGGAAAAGGAATACTGATTCCCCTCTACTGTTTCTCTGCCTCTAATCCTTCACTTACTTGCTGATCACCTAATCCTTCACTTACTTACTTGAATCAAATCTGTGTGTGTGTGTATATATATATATATATATATATATATATATATATATATATATATATATATATATATATATATATATATATATATATATATATATATATATATATATATATATATATATATATGATGAAGTTCCGAGATACAGTAGTTCCTCTATTGTATCTATAAAAAAAAAAAAAAAAGGAACATCATCTATCAACATACCTATCCTGGGGAACAACCGTTTTTAATAAACTTCATTCAGGTCGGAGGGCGGCGCGCACTGTTCACTGCACTTCATTGGATACAACACATGGCTGGAGTCTGATGGAGTGACGACTCTACACTTACTCCACAACATGCAATGCCTGAAGATGCACTGAACATTGCGAGACGCCCCCCACCTCAGGACAGTATAACACACACACACACACACACACACACACACACACACACACACACACACACACACACACACACACACAACACACACACACACACACGAAAATGTGTGTTAATTATTCCCATTCTCCTGTGACTGCTGCTGTGAAAGGCTGCCTGTCTTATCATCGAAACAATATCCAGTAGACAAAGGTGTGATCATTCACATTTTTGGGGGTTATTTGTTTATTTTCGTGGTTAATTCTAGCTTTCCTTCACATCTGAGTCTGGAAACACACGCAGGTTTAACTAAATATTGATGTAGAGGCAAGTAGGTAGGCAGGAAAAATGACCGTCTCTGCCCTTATTTTTACGTACAACAATTAATTTTGAAACCCGCGAGAAGAAAGACGCCTAGACTGGACTGCACTATATATATTCTGACCTGCCATATACTTCAACTAACACACTGAACATTGACGGAGAAAGACTGGAATGGAGAGATGTCCCGTGTCTCAGTACCATGATGACGTCACTGATGACGTCACTAATTTACGTCCGTTAATCCATTTTGAAATCAACCCCTCGAAAAAACGGAGCTAAACTGGAATGCATTATATATTCTGACTTCATAAATACTTTAATAAATATCTGGAATATAAAAGCATATCCAGCCTGAATAATAATAAAGAAAAATTCAAGAAACGATCTGTAATTTTACGAACGGGGCCACAAACACCTTTTAATATCGAGATGGAAAACACAGCCAGAATAGATTATATTACATATTCTGAATGCAAAAAAATCTATACTTTCCAGATAAATATAGAAAATACGAATTCCTCGTCGAATAAAGAAGATAATTTCTCAAATCTAGCAACGGTCTTATTTAAGGTTTGAAAATACGAATAGTTAGACTAGATTTTATTGAATATTATTACTTGGGATGCATTTCTTATATTTTTTAAGTCTTAAATAAAACACTAAAACAATCCTAGACGTGCTAATAATAAAAATGAACATTTATTAAATGACGAAAGTGTTATTTTTACGAGCAACAAAAATACATCTAGACACGATCTTATTGCATACTATAACTTGTTTTACTTTTCTATTAACAAATTAAATATCAAAACAATGCAAACTTCACTAATTAAAAAGAAAAGATCGTGATATAGAGCCGAAGTAGTTTTTTTTCACCAATCCTCCGTACCTACTCCTCCTCTCCCCTCCTCCTCACACTCCTCCTCTCCCCTCCACCTCCACCTCGTCTACCTTCTCCTACGCAGCGAGCCTTTAAATCATCTGGAAACACCTGCAAAACCTTCAAAATTACGCTACATATGTGGCTGGAAATTTTTAGCTTAGCTGCTGCGGGACGGGGCGAGGATCGGAGGGGCTTGGCAGGGCTCGGCGGGTCTGGGCGCCAAGGATACCGTGGTGTGGTGGTGTGGTGTGGTGTTGTGTGGTATGGTACGGTGTGTGGTGGTGGTGGTGTGGTGTGGCTGTGTGGTGTTAACGCTCCACTTCCACAAGCTTAACTGTCCTGTGTTTGTGTGTATGTGTGTGATGCCGATCAGTGACGAATCACAAAGCTGTATAATTGGAGTTTAAGCCTTGAACTACCACTTGGTGTGTGTGTGTGTGTGTGTGTGTGTGTGTGTGTTTACTTTGTTGTTTAATTTACTTTGTATTTAATTTTTTTTTTCCTAGTGTGTGTGTGTGTGTGTGTGTGTGTGTGTGTGTGTGTGTGTGTGTGTGTGTGTGTGTTTAGTTTGTTGTTTAATTCACTAAGCATGTAAGTTATTATTTTTTCCTAGTATGTGTGTGTGTGTGTGTGTGTGTGTGTGTGTGTGTGTGTGTGTGTGTGTGTGTGTGTGTGTGTGTGTGTGTGTGTGTGTTTGCAAGCCAATCCGTGTGTACAAATCAGGACTCCATCAACGTGTTTGTTCGTTTGTCTGTTTGTTTGCCTGTGATCCTCTGTGTGTGTGTGTGTGTGTGTGTGTGTGTGTGTTACTTCAACTGTTTATGTGTATGTATATAAGAATGTATGTGTGTATGTATGTATGTGTGTGTGTCAATTAAGCCACACCTCTTTTGTCAGCCCCACTCCATGTCCGCCTCCCCATCCCCACTCCCTCCCTTTTTCTACATTTCTCACACCCTCTCCCTGCAGTAAATAATATTCATAGAGTATCATTCACACAATTTCGAGTAAGTGGGCATAGTTTCGCGTGTGAGACTGGCAGGTGGAATCAAAGAAACAGAGGTCGACTTTGAGGTGAATGAGAGGCTGTGTGTGTGTGGAGGGTTACAAACAGAGAGATATGTAGTGCAGGATTGTCAGTTAACACAGCGACTTAGGGATCAATACCAGTTCTCCACTTTAGAACAATTGTTTGGGGATCAGTTTACGCCAGAGATTATGTGTAAGATTGTTCATAACATTTTGACCATATATTAAAGACGTAATAAATTGTACTTGTATTTAATATGTTTCACACGATTGTGGGATTAGTGAGTATTTGATAATTATAGTAGTGCGTAGATGACATGAATATGATTGTTTATATATATATATATATATATATATATATATATATATATATATATATATATATATATATATATATATATATATATATATATATATATATATATATATTTTTTTTTTTTATAAACAAGGGTCCTAAGATTATATACTTCTCCAGTGTTAATGTTTAGCTCGTTTATTTTGTAATAATAGACTTCTAGTAACTAATAGATGATGGACTACAGTTAGGAAGTGATAGTAATTTAATATTATATTGTAGATTATGTAATACTATTATGTACAATCCATTGGTATTATCTGTTTGCTGTGGTCAATAAAATATCTATCCATCTATATCTATCTATCACTAGTTGCAGGACAGCTTCAGCTTCTTGTATCTTCCATCTTTCCCTGCCCTTACACCATCACCCTTCCAGTGCTTAAGGTGTGTGTGTGTGTGTGTGTGTGTGTGTGTGTGTGTGTGTGTGTGTGTGTGTGTGTGTGTGTGTGTGTGTGTGTGTGTGTGTGTGTTATATACTGTCCTGAATATGCAGGTTAAGAGAGAGAGAGAGAGAGAGAGAGAGAGAGAGAGAGAGAGAGAGAGAGAGAGAGAGAGAGAGAGAGAGAGAGAGAGAGAGAGAGAGAGAGAGGGGGGGGGAGATGAAGGAAGAATGAGAAGCATGGGGTAGGCGAAGAGGGACGAGAATGGAGATGTGTAGGGAGAGAGGAAGGCGACCTGAGATACACGTCAGAGGCAGCTCTAGCCAATTACAGCTGGCGTGAAAAAAGGATGACAGATGTCACTGTTGTTAGAAATATAAGAAGGAAAACTGCTTCACCAAGTAGGGAGCCGTCTGTTTATATATATATATATATATATATATATATATATATATATATATATATATATATATATATATATATATATATATATATATATATATATATATATATATATATATATATATATATATATATATATATATATATATATATATATATATTCTCTCTCTCTCTCTCTCTCTCTCTCTCTCTCTCTCTCTCTCTCTCTCTTATGCATAATGGCGTTTAGACACTACCACCACCAACATCAACAAGATAAGCACCCGATAAGAGGAGGAGGATTCTAGCATCGGCAAACCGCACACTCTCAAGGAAGGGGAGGAGC
Source organism: Scylla paramamosain (assembly GCF_035594125.1). Classification (NCBI taxonomy): domain Eukaryota; kingdom Metazoa; phylum Arthropoda; class Malacostraca; order Decapoda; family Portunidae; genus Scylla; species Scylla paramamosain. The sequence goes on from NC_087161.1 coordinate 5,599,947, forward strand.
GGCGGGAGAGAAACATGAGTGGGAGATTTAACGAAGGAATAAGGTAAGTTACTAAAAACATGAAAAACACACCATCTTTCAGTACATTGATCTTATGATTTTTTTATCATTCTATTTTTCACCTAATCTTCCAGTCCTAACAATTCTTAAATCAAGGAACCATAGTGAGCTATATACAAATATATACCAATTCTACCTGCGCCGAGCAGTGTTGCCCAAACTGGGGTATGGGAAAATACAATGAACACACACACACACACACACACAACAGAAATTTCCTCGGAATCATTCTAGGGTAACTGCGTGCGAGTGAAGGGAGGGACGGGTACCCAGGAAGGACGCGTATTGAACGTTTACGAGAGCAGTGGTGACTGCTGGAGGACCATCACTGTTGCTCAGTTTTGTCTTAGGCGTCAGATTGTGGGCGTCTGCTTCTGAAAATCACATACAAGCTTACAGACGCAGTTGCTCATTAACGGCAATAATGGATGGATAACTAAAACGTGACAGCTGCAGCTGCCGCAGCAGTAACGCAGATAAGGAAATCAAACGGGTGCAAAGAAAAAAAATACATATATTCCTAATTATCGGCAGTTCAAGGAAGATTATGTGCTTTTTTGGATTTACTGCTTTGAATTCTGATCCTTCGGAAGCTTTGTGCTTCCTTTGTTGGGAGAGGCTGATCAACAGCAGCATGAAACCAGCTCACCTCCAGCGTCACCTGAAAACAAAACATCAGTGTCATGTTGCTAAACCAGCGGAATACTTCAGCGTTCCCCCAAAAAATACTTCAGAAAGCCACCACAACTTTAGCTGTATATATCTCTCTTAATTGCTAAAGCAGAAAAAAAGAGTTTCACTGAAAAAAAAAAAAAAACTTATTTTGCCAGGTGCAGGTACGATGGCTGAAATGATGCTGGATAAAAAGACAACTGATCAACTGAAAACAGTTCCTTTATAACACCAAACTGTCTCTCGCAGGTTTAGTGAAATAAGTGCAGATATTATGGGTCAAGCTGTGAATAAGTTGAAAGCAAACCAGTCTTTTTCACTCCAAGTTGACGAATCAACTGACATCAGTGGACGGGCTCAGCTTGTCTCCTTTGTGAGATGTATTGATAAAGATGATATCAAGTGTTGTGACCCTACATGAAGCACTATATTACGTAAAGAAGAAACAAGAAAAGAAGAAGACAAAATGAAGAGCAAGAAATGAAAAAAAACAAGAAAAAAAGAAAGAAGAGAAGAAAAGAAAGATGAGAAAAGAAAGGAGGAAAGAAGAAAGCATAATGAATAAGAGGAATGGAAGAAATTAAGTAGAGAACAACAAGCCACCAAAAAAGGTAGTTCACACAAGATGTTACCGCCAGAAGGCGTAATCGCAGAAGATGTAAGGACATATAAAGGAAGGAAATAGTTAATTGTAGTAGTGAAGATGGGAAGTAGAGCCAGGCGATGGTGTAGGATGGTACTGAGGTCCGATGTTTATATCCGAAGGTGTCGAGACAGCATTAACGGGGAGATAAGACATAGGGGAGATGAATAATTGTGCTGACTCAAGGGGCCTCCGAGGTTGACCTCTGTCCCTATGACCTGGCAGAGTAGAGGGGCGCTTTATCCCTCCGGTTAGGTCGAGAGGCAGAGGGAAGCCTGCTGTTGTGAGAAGACCTGTACTCTCGTCACTGGTAGAGCGGTGTGGAAAACGGACGGCAAAGTACCTAGGATTGTTCAACAGACCCCGAATGCGTAAGTTGAAGACACAACATTGTTCTACAGGCTTCGATGTTGAGACACTATATACGTTGTGAACCGTAAGGAATGTAATTGTTGCTATACTTATAACCTGTGTATTGACCAATATATGTACTTACGATCCCGAAATCGTTCTTGTCAGGTTTGATCGTAACTGAATAAACTAACGAGTCAACGAAACGGGTCTAGTTCATATCCACTTATCGCATTATGGCGGCAAAACATGAACACCAGTCCCCTGCACAAGGGGGCCTGAGAGCGGAAACAAGGGACCAAAACAACAAACATGAAACGGATCACTGCTACAGGAAAAAGGGGATTAACACAGGATACTGTATCAAGAAGACGGGACGAGAAGGAAGGCGGAACCCGAACATGAGAAGGGAGAAAATAAATTACTGGAAAAAATAGGTCGACCTATGGAAACATATCAACGCCTACATACGCTCCGCCTTAAGCCGCCTTCTCTTATTTTCTGATAGGCCCAAGGTAGTCTGTGATTGGTCAAGAACATTCTCTGAAGGGTCACATGTAGTGTCTGAGTGATGAAAAGGTCAAAAGTAGTGTTTAGTTAGAGGAGCATGTAACACCATACCTAAGGGACGGATCATTTTGCAGAGTCGTTAGGGTATCTTATATCGTGTAATTGTGGAATGATTCAGTAGCAAACGGAGAGGCAGAGGTTCCAGTCTCAAACCAGAGAGGCTGAGACGAGATGGTGCAGCACATCTTGTTGCTTGTAAGTAGAACTTAAGTTTGTGTAATGCAGTCTAGGAAATTGGTTATCTGATGAAGGTAAAAAGGGCAAACTTTATGTGATTTGTAGGATGTCAGTGTGATTTTGATGTTTAGTTGTGGGATGTTGTGTAATGTATTTTCTTGTGTACTGTGTATGACGTTGTTGACATGAATGCTGAAGTTTTACGGTATTAAATGAGTTGCAGTTTGTGACTGAAATAATTGTAAGATCATTTGCAAGTCGTCTGACGGAGAATAATTTTGTACTTAATTAACTAAATATTAAAATGATCAGTGTCTCGTGTCACCCTCGTGGTCACCTATATAATAATTGTTTTGATCTTGCGTGCAACATTACAGGCACGACACAAGGAACACATACTATTTCGAAAAAAAATAGGGCACATAACAGGGGAAGTTATTTTCAATATCATTAATCAGTTCTTCTCTAAAAACAAGGGTTTAGCTGGAAATCTTGCACGAGTATGTGTACAGATGCAGCTGCATCCATGTCCGGGAAGATGAAGGCACTAATGGCAAGGGTTAAGAAAGAAAATCCTGAAGTGGAGTTGACTCATTGCATCATTCATAGAGAATCATTAGCATCAAAGAAAATGAGTTCACAGTTGCACGGGATTCTGAACGATGCCAGCAAAGTAATCAACTTTATAAACTCGAGGCCACTTAATACTCGTCTGTTTCACATGGTACTGTGTGAAAGCATGTGGTCAGAGCACACAGAGCTGCTACTGCATACAGAGGTGCGCTGGCTGTCACGTGGGAGGATATTCGAGTTGCGAGACGAGGTAGCTTTCTTCTTGTCAGAACATGGGTCTCCTTTTGCCACATTTATTTATTTATTTATTTATTTACTTATTTATTTTTTGAAAACACAACTTGTCTTACACAACTGGCACATCTTGCAGACATATTCAGCAAATTGAATGAGTTGAATTTGTCTCAGCAAGGTAACGACACAAACATTTTCAACCTGTATGGCAAAGTTGTTGGTTTTTAAAAGAAAATAGAACTGTTGAAGGAGACATGCTCGGGGGGAGATTTGACGTGCTTTCCTCTGTCAGATGCCTACTTTTCCAATAACAGCTATGATAAGGCACTGTGCAACCGGTCACTGTGGAGCATCTGACCAGCCTTATTAGTGTTTTCAAATATTACTTACAACAGTACACCTGGACAGGGATATTAATCAGCTCTAAAAGAGCGGATTAATAACCCTGTCATTATCTGAAATAATCATTATCTGAAAACGAGAAGAAACTTCCTATTTACCCCCAGGAAACAATGACAGAAGTGTGTGCGGACCGTGGCCTTAAAGTATTGCTTGAGAACTCAAATGTCACTCGCTTCTGGAGCTCTGGGAAGGAGCATCCAGACTTAGGAAAACTGGCTTTAGAAAACTTCTACCATTCTCTGCACTGAGTGTCATCAAATCGAAACAAAGAAACAAACTAAATATCAACCTGGAACAAAGCCTAATCACTACAGTAGCCTCAATACCGCCAAGGATGGAAAAAATCGTAAGTAAACATCAATTCCACGTTTCGCATTAAGTTGTAACTAATTTTCAAGCATTTTTATTATTATTATTATTATTATTATTATTATTATTATTATTATTATTAATATTTTATTATTATTATTACTATTATTATTTTTTTTTTATGTAGGAGGGACACTGGCCAAGGGCAACAAAAATCCAATAAATAAAAAAAGCCCACTGAGATGCCAGTCCCATAAAAGGGTCCAAAGCGGTAGTCAAAAATTGAAGAATAAGTGTCTTGAAACCTCCCTCTTGAAGGAATTCAAGTCATAGGAATGTGGAAATACAGAAGAAGGCAGGGAGTTTCAGAGTTTACCAAAGAAAGGGATGAATGATTGAGAATACTGGTTAACTCTTGCATTAGAGAGATGGACAGAATAGGGGTGAGAGAAAGAAGGTCTTGTGCAGCGAGGCCTCGGGAGGAGGGGAGGCATGCAGCTAGCAAGATCAGAAGGGCAGTTAGCATGAAAATAGCGGTAGAAGACAGCTAGATATGCAACATTGCGGCGATGAGAGAGAGGCTGAAGACAGTCAGTTAGAGGAAAGGAGTTGATGAGACGAAAAGCTTTTGATTCCACCCTGTCTAGAAGAGCAGTATGAGTGGAACCCCCAAGACATGTGAAGCATACTCCATACATGGACGGATAATGCCCCTGTGCAGAGTTAGCAGCTGGGGGGGTGAGAAAAACTGGCGGAGACGTCTCTTTTATTTCAGTACTGTATGATGAACTGAAATTTATTAACCAGCGTCTCTATCATGCAATCCTTTCATATTTAATATAATATTTGCATTATCCTAAATATAATTGAGTTTAATCAGCCGTGTGGGTGCGTAACAGTAGAAGGTAACAAATGGTACAAAAGGCTAAAAAGTTTGGGCAAAACTGCTATATAAGATGATCTGTAAATACCCGTGCCTTCATTTAAAGGTCCTGTGCATTGTGAAACAAACGATGGCGCGTGGCAGGTGCGGGAGGAGAACGTTCAATTTGTTAGCCTGATAATGGGCAAGGCATCGTGAGCGACCCTTGTGAGCCACGTGGGCCGTAAGGCTTACGAAGGCTTGCCCGCTGGACCTGATTCCACTCCCTCCCCTAGCCCCTCCCTCTTTTCGCCCCACCCATACGTATTTCCGCCAGCGTTTCCCAGCAGTCAAGGCGCGGCGGGAATTTTCCATGTCCTGCATTGTTCTGTCATTGTCCTGTGTAGCGGTGAGAAAAAAAATAGAGCTACAATCAATGTTAGAGTATATACAACCTTTCATACCACCACTTCCCGACATCATAAATCACGTGCCTCTCAGGCTGAGATTGTTTAGACGATAATCACAACTGGCAACACACACACACACACACACACAAGCGCCAGGCTATCCTGGGAAGCCGAGGAGTCTCAAGAGGCGGCGGGATGACTCCGAAACCAGTACTACCCCGCAGCGGCAGACTCCAACAAGCTGCCCGGAGTGTCGGAGGTGCTGCTTCTGCTTGTCTGAACAGGTATGGCAAGGCGCGAGGTGAGCGGAACTGTGGTGAATCTGGTGCAGTGGTTTTCAAGCGTTGTTGGTTAGTGGCGCAATTCTACAGCTTGCCCTCTGACAGAGCAACAAGGATATTCAGTAACACTTCTGCCCGTACCTACCTTGATTATTTTTAAATGGCTCTATATAGTAAAAGTTACACGGATTTTTCTTTTTTTTTTCTTTTATGGTTCTGGTGACTGATTAAAATTATTCCTACGTTATCAACAGGAGAAACACTCGTGAGAACCCGGCTAATTATTTCTGCGACCTTTGAAAATAGTCATGTTGAGTGAACAAAGCGTTTCTGAACACGTGCCTGACTCTGTGTAGTAGGTGCAATGTAGGCTTGCTGAAAGACACGTTTAAAAACACAAGTTTACGAATAACTAGTCTAGCGACACTCTAATCTCGGAGTATGGGGGAGTAGGAAGGAACACTGCAGCGCATCGGAATGTCAAGGATGTGGTAAGGTGCTTATAGTGACTTGTTGTGTGTGTGTGTGTGTGTGTATGTGTGTGTGTGTGTGTGTGTGTGTGCAATGAGCCGCTCCATCAGTCGATGGCGGCTGTGGTGTTGTGGTGCTTTGTGCTGGTGGAGTGCTATAGTGTGGTAGTGACGTTGTAATGCCACTGTGTTGTTCTCCTTTTATATAATGTGGTGTGATGCAGCTAAATGTTCCCCTTGTGTTGTGTTGTACTGGTGTGGTGTTACAGTAGTAGTGCTTAGCTTGTGTTGTGATGCCAGTGTTCTCTTATATAACGAGGCGTGGTGCAGCTCAGTGTTCCTTGTTTGTGTTCGTGACTTTGGGCGCCTGATATGAGAAAACATTAATTAACTCTTATCAGTGTGCAGAAAAGGGATATACTAATTAACCAGCAGCAACAACATTATTATTATTATTATTATTATTATTATTATTATTATTATTATTATTATTATTATTAGTTGTAGTAGTAGTAGTAGTAGTAGTAGTAGCAACATCACTAAGTATGAAGTTCTCTTAATATAATTTGTTCAACCTTCTAAGTCACCTTTTCTTATTACACTTACAGGACCTTAAATATTTACCTCACGTCAGACAGTCATGAAATAGCCAAGTCAACCCCCTCACCTCTCTCTCTCTCTCTCTCTCTCTCTCTCTCTCTCTCTCTCTCTCTCTCTCTCTCTCTCTCTCTCTCTCTCTCTCAAGTACGTAGCACCACGACCCTCGCCACAGCTTACACAGCAGTCACGGGGTTGGGTGGCCAGGGTGTGGGAAAGGCTGCTAACTAATGGAATAACTCTGCCTCGGGTGGTGTCGTGACGTGTTCATGAGTCAGGGTGGCCGCCGCACCTCACCCAGTCAGCTGTGCCGGTGTGATATGCGGAATACTTTGAACAAGGGGGGGGGGGGTGCTTGGGGTTACGCAGGATTGTTATCAAGGCCGCCACTCTACCTGCCTACCATCTTGCCACATTGTCTCCTTGCCTTCCTGCCTCCCTGCCACCCTACCACTGCATGAAGCTTGACGTGCATTTCAATGTTTATTTTCTTCTTTCGGTAATGTATGTTTGATGTTTTGTTCATAGAGCTGTTTTCAGTAGTGGTAACAGTAGTAGTAGTAGTAGTAGTAGTAGTAGTAGTAGTAGTAGTAGTAGTGTAGTAGTAGTAGTAGTAGTAGTAGTAGTAATAGTAGTAGTAGTAGTAGTAGTAGTAGTAGTAGTAGTAGTAGTAGTAGTAGTAGTAAGAGCGTGACTATCACTGTTTTCACTACTATCACGAGAAATCAGTACAAGCATGAATCAACTGGTGCCTGTGCATACAAGGTGTATGCTGAGTGTGACGACTCCTTGCTTTATGCCAACAGGTGTGATGAATGCAGTGTGTGGGGCGGTGGTGCAGCACAGACACAGCCACAGCCACAGCTTCTCTGCCACAGCCTCTGCTAGTAGGCGCCGGTGAACGCAGAGCAGTGTTAGTTGTCTGGGATGAATAACTGATCCTCAAGTGATAAACAGTAAAATAACCACACCAGCCATCACCAATAACTGACAACACACTGGGAGCAGAAAGATATAGAGGCACACTGGCACACTGACACAACATGGTGACTGCATTACGGTGAACTATCAGCCACGGTCACGAGGGCACCGGGCGAGGGGCAACGCTCGAGTCATCAGTTACCACGTGTGTGATTTGTGCTGTCAAAAGTGACGTGACGTGACGAAACAGTGAAGTGGCGAGCAGTAAGAGTCAAGAAACTGCGCGGAGGACCAGCATGGCGGAGGGAGGGTGCACGGGTGTCCTGGTGAGCAGTGGCAGGGGGCACGACACGCGCTGCCTAAAGACAATTCCCTTAGTGAGCATGTCGCAGAAGTCAAAGAGCAGCACCGCCAAGGCCAAGGGCGCGCGGTGCATCAGACAGCTGCGGGAGGTCAGGTTGGAGCAGAACGCCCCGCTGGTCCCGAAGCATCTGGCTGAAGCACACATAGATGATGAAGAAGAGATGGACCAAACATCGACAATGCAGAGCCTCAAGATGCGTCTGGCGAACCTGGCGGCGGAATTCCTGGCCGCTGAGACAGACGCAGGGGGATTGTGTGGCGCCTCCACCAGCACTACGACGATAGGCGGTGGCGGTGGTTGGGATGGTGCAAGCTGCAGCCAAGGCCCCGCCACGGTACGCAGTGAGAGAGAGATCGAAGAAGCAGTGGAGACGCTGCAGAGCCTCAGGACTCGCCTGCTGAGTCTCAAGGCAGATATCACAGAGGATGAAGACCTCAGCGGCAGGGCGACGACGCCTTGTGGTAGTGGTGGCAGCCAGTCACCACCCGCAATACCCAAAGCGTCGGAGAACACGTCAACACGGAAACACAACTCCCTCCTCAACTCACGGTGCGGTGCTGAGGGTAACCAACGTGGTGAGACGATGGATGCGCAGCCACAACGAGGGCAGGCTGCGGGGTGGTCCACGGTGGGACATCATGCAGCCTCCCCAGTGACATGGCTGGGCAGAACTACGCGCCCCAACGATGTCTTCTGGAACTTGAGTGAACAATAGAGGTGCGGGGAGGCGAGGAGACCACTGGGCCTTCCCCGGGGCAATGCCAGGTGACGGTGGTGCCAGGCTTGTACAAGCTGGTGCTGGCTGGCTGCCTTAGTCTGGCCCACAACTCACAGTACTTAAAAGAGCTTGCTGTGCAGAAAAGGGATTCGGCAACAAGTACTGATGTATACCTGTGTGGCGAGGAGATGGTGACAGACCTGCAGAGGCCGCGCGTGGCAGCTGACGATGTGATGGGCCTGCAGGAGGTGGGCGATGGTGCAGTAGTGAGTGAATGGCTCTTGTCTGCCAGACGAACTGGACCTGACCCGGGGTGTGCCCAGCGTAGCGTCCACAGCAGCAGAGCGAGGACGAAGCGCACACATCCCGGAAGCGTCACGGAGCACCGCCAGGGACGAGGTGTGGTGGTCAAGACAATTGTGGTCGAGACTTGTACACCTGACGAGGGAAGTACAAGCCCCAGGGGAGGCCACTTCCGGGCGACACTCAGCCCACTGGACGAGGCACCCACGGGGGAGCAATGGTGGGGCGGGGAGAGAGCAGCTCCTGCACCAGCTGTCGCCTGCCCACTGAGGTAACTAAACAAGTCAGAACATTCGCCCCGCCCCAAGAAGCGGTGACGGGGGGGGCAGAGAAACGCAAGGGAGTGGAGAGCAGGAATGTACCAGGAGTCCTCGCCTTCAATAAGCATAAGACAAGGAAGACCGTCTTCCTTGATGTGACCCGTGTGACCCAAAGACCCGACACTCCAGCCATGTGCCGAGCGTACCTGGCTGGTGAGTGAGACTGATCGATGTACATAATTTTAAGAGTGACTAGGGCCAGCATATGATAAGTTTAGGTTAAGCAGACTTTAACTGTCATCAGATTGTTATTGCAGGCGGTAGCACTCTTTAAGAGATTATACAAAGATTAGACAAAGATGTAACGCGGACATATGTGAATGTATTATACAGGCAGTGCCATGTGTAGGATTACTGGCTTCTTGCAGCGCCCCTCACGTTCTGATTGGTTACGGCTGAAGCGCACCACACTTACGTAGTACCTCGTCATGTGGAAGAGGATAATTTTTATGTACTCGTGTTAAACTAGTATTAGGCAGAGATGGAGGCGGACAAGCAGGACAGGTTGTTATCATTAGCTCATCCTAAAACGTGTAGCCGATCCTTAGGTGAGTTCCAATTGTCTTAAGGAATTAGCGAATAGAGAGACGTGCAGACAAAGCAAACATACGAAAGCTCTCCCTTCAATTGTAGGGTGCAGGCAGCATAGAAAACGGCCTGTCCATGTGAGAAACAATGAAGGGGAGACTGAGGTAGCATAGAAAACGGACTTAAGATGGGCCCTACTAATGAAATGTTAAAGACACAGGTGGTGGGGATACAAGGGAATACAAAGGAAAGCAAAACAGCAACAGACAAGAGAGACAACAACATAACAGAAGGCTCCTCCTCCACCACTCCCTCCAGCTTGCGCTGGCATGGAAATAGTTGGGAAAAGTACCATGCAGTATGGAAAAACTGACGTGGAATTTTCATAGGAAAGGATGAAAGGAAGTTCTACTATTCACCCTACGGTGAACTCTATGCGCCTATCTGAAAGTTAATACAATTTATAATAAAACTGGTGTCTGCAAAATAAGAGTTTATTAGTGAATTTAGTAATTATTCGGACAAGAAGAGAGCTTGTTGGGGATTTGCTTTTAAATATTTGTCTATTTTATTTTTGAATAATTCAATAGAATTGCTGTTTACGATTTCTGCAGGAAGTTTATTCCATATATTCATTGTAGGATTGAAGAAAAAATGTTTGGCCTCGAGGGATTTAACACGTTTGGGTATAATTTTGAATCCATTATTTCTTGTTAGGTTAGAATGATCAATGGTAAAATATTTATTTGCATCAAGGTTACTATATCCTTTAAAATTTTTGAACACTTCAATTAGGTCTCCTCTTATCCAGCGCTTTGTTAAACTAAATAGGTTTAGTTCTTCCAGTCGTTCCTCATACGGTTTATTACGCAATCTTGGAATCATCTTTGTGACTCTACGCTGTATTTTTTCTAGTTTTCAGTCTTTTTTTTTGTGAAGAACTGTACACAGTATTCTAGTGAGGGCGCACCAGTGAGTTATATAAGGCAAGTATAACCTTTTCTAATTTATTTTCAAAGGTTCTTCCAATGAACCCAGCTAATTTATTTGCCGTCTTTACCGTTTCTGTGCAGTGTTGACTCGGCTCTAGGTCTTTTGACACAACGACACCAAGATCTTTTTCTTTATCAGCACTTGACAGTGGCATGTTATTCATTACATATCTCGCCTGAACATTGTTGCTTCCGATATTTTTTTACTTTTTTACTTTTTTACTTTACTTTTTTACACTTTTCTATATTGAATCTCATCTGCCATTTCCTGCCCAGATTGTTAGTTTATTGAGGTCACACTGCAGTTCCTGCCATTGTGACACAGACGTTACTTTATTTGTTATTTTGGTATCGTCTGCAAATTTACTTATTTTGCAATTGATCCCCTTCATCAATATCATTAATGTATATGCAGGAGTGTCGAAATGAAGATGTTATATCCTTAACGCAGACAACTGAAATTTATATTGTACTTTATAATATGCATTGTATTTAATAAGTAAAGGATAAACTTTTATTATCACGGTGTTCAATTACAACCTTTTTACTCCTGGAAGAACGTTTAGGCGTTGGAAATTACCCGTGAGCTGCGTTGCCATGTCCTCTACAGGATCAATTATCGGCTTTCCACACCTTGGTGGAAAGGACAGACGACCTTTCTGTGACTGGCAGATGAATTAGTAGGAGAGGTCTAACCCCCCCCCCCCCTCTCTCTCTCTCTCTCTCTCTCCTCTCTCTCTCTCTCTCTCTCTCTCTCTCTCTCTCTCTCTCTCTCTCTCAATCACAAACACACACACACACACACACACACACACACACACACACACACACACACAGACTAACAGACTTGTTTATGACGTCACACTATGTAACTCTCTCTCTCTCTCTCTCTCTCTCTCTCTCTCTCTCTCTCTCTCTCTCTCTCTCTCTCTCTCTCTCAATCACACACACACACACACACACAGAGAGAGAGAGAGAGAGAGAGAGAGAGAGAGAGAGAGAGAGAGAGAGAGAGAGAGAGAGAGAGAGAGAGAGAGAGGAGAGAGAGAGAGAGAGAGATGGAGAGAGAGAGAGAGAGAGAGAGAGAGAGAGAGTAGAGAGAGGAGAGAGAGAGAGAGAGAGAGAGAGAGAGCTTTCCTGTAGAGGCCTCTGTTCCACAGGGGTCAGTTCTGGGACCCATACTGTGGAACATTTACTTCAATGACCTCCTTCAGAGTGTTCCATCAGCCAGTGCGTACGCAGACTACTGCACCCTCTCTTTGACCTACGAGAGAGGGGAGGCGCAGGCCGCAGTGCAGTCTGCCAACGCACTGCCCTCAGACATCATGGCCTGGGGCGACCGGTGGCAAGTCAAGTTTGCCCCCGAAAAGACTCAGGTGGTATCCCGCTCTCACGAGGACGCGCGTGAGGTGCGTGGAAAGCTGAAGATGGAAGACAACAACATCCCTCTACAGGACAGCGTAAAACATCCTTGGCGTGGAGTTGGATTCGCGGCTGCTCTTCGACCGTCACCTCGAGGACGTGGCCCGAAAAGCGTCTCAGAAGGTGACATATTTGCGGCGTCTGAGGCACCTCCTTGACTCCGATGGCCTCCTGACCCTGTACAAGGCTCAGGTCAGGCCCATCATGGAGTACGCGCCGCTCACGTGGATGTCCAGTGCCCGATGTCATCTCAACTTGCTGGACAAAGTGCAAAGGATGGCAGAGCGCCTCATCAGTGGCGCCAGACAGACGCAGCCTCGCCAGCAACTGTGGCGGCAGCGACAACAGCAGCAGCAGCAGCAGATACAGGAGGATGGGCCGGTGCTGAGGGACACTCTGGATCATCGCTGGAAAGTTGCAGCGCTGACAGTGCTTCATAAGGCGCAGATCCAGAATGTTCCTCACCTAGCAGATCTGAGGGCTACCTGGAGGAGATCTGAGCGCAATACGAGAACGGTATTGACCAACGATCTCCTCTTGAAGGTGCCAAGGTCTCGCTCCAGCACCCACCAACGGGCCTTCTCCGCCACTGTAGTGTGGTGGAACACCCTCACGGCTGTGGTGGACGTACGACGTCTGTCCACACAGCAGATGAAAGTATCCACACACAAGTGGTTACGCCCTCAGACTCTCAACCCCCCCATAAGAAAGACACAAAAATATGGTCGTGTCTGACCTCCAGTGAACTTAACATATAGATACATATGACCTCTATTATAAAAACTGTATATATATAACCATATAATTTTCTAGTTTATTAATCTATTTAATTGCTTATCATTTATACATTGATTTAATCACTGGTTACATACATATGCCTATACATCTTAGCAAAATATTAATATCTATTATGCCACAAACAGTAATGCTTTAAAATAGTTATACACGACTAAGATAATTTTAGCAAAGGCCACAATGAACATGTGTGTTTAATAGTTTAAATAAAAGAGAGAGAGAGAGAGAGAGAGAGAGAGAGAGAGAGAGAGGAGAGAGAGAGAGAGAGAGAGAGAGAGAGAGAGAGAGAGAGAGAGAGAGAGAGAGAGAGAGAGAGAGAGAGAGAGAGAGAGAGAGAGAGAGAGAGAGAGAGAGAGAGAGAGAGAGAGAGAGAGAGAAGAGGGGGATGGAAGGGGATGTGGATGGAAGAAGGTAAGGAAGGAGGAAAGCAAAGGTGATGAGGCAGCTTAGACCCAGTTCTCAAATTTCACGGGGACGCCAGTCAGGTCACCACTTCCCTCCATCAACTAGAGTATTTATGAAGTATTCTTTTATAACATACATTAATAAATTATGTACATATCTGCATTATATATATATATATATTATATATATATATATATATATATATATATATATATATATATATATATATATATATATAATATATATATATATATATATATATATTATAATATATATATATATATATATATATATATATATATATATATGTATATATATCACTTCCCTAGGTGAGAATGACACTGAATCATTATTCACAACAAACATTTCTTAAATGTTACGTTTAATAAATTAGATTAGACAGTGGTACTTTCATAAACAGTAGATGTGTGTGTGTGTGTGTGTGTGTGTGTGTGTGTGTGTGTGTGTGTGTGTGTGTGTGAGAGAGAGAGAGAGAGAGAGAGGGAGAGAGAGAGAGAGAGAGAGAGAGAGAGAGAGAGAGAGAGGTGGAGTTAGACCTCTCCTACTATCTCACCTGCCAATCATAGAAAGGGTGTGGGTGGGGCCTGTTTGGGGGGTATCGCCGGCTCAGGTGTCATCCAACAGGTACTACCTCTTCACTTACTACTCTCTCTCTCTCTCTCCTCTCTCCTCTCTCTCTCTCTCTCTCACAATGTATACATATGTATATATTGTGTGATTTTGTGTGAATCAGACATTTTCCTATAATTAATTTATTTCGTGTTTAGACTTCTTTCCCTCACCACCTTTGAGGAAAAGTAAAGGCGCTTGGGCGTAGCTTCCATCATGGGCGGCCTGCGAGGGGACTGACTCCTGAGAGGCTGGACCACCCCCTGACCCCTCTCTCTGACCTGACCCTACCGATAAGCACCCCGGGTGCTCGATCTACATGACAACGCCACAGAGCTATGTTGTTAAATGTCGTTATATTTATGTAAAATCCAAACTACCTATGATCTTGAAAGCCGAAGTATTTGTAGCAGTGCATGGTTTGATGATCTAAACAATCCATACTTCATACTTATTTCAATGAAAAGTATAAAGAATTGTTATAATCAAGAAAGACTGTGTGGCGTGGTAGAGCAACTAACTAGGCTCGGCGAACGCCTGAAACGTTAACAGTAAAATAGTATAGTATCATAGTCTTATTCTTTGCCCATTGCCAGTAGTAGCAGTAAGTGTTAAGTAAGTAAGGGTTCACAATTGGCAATTCGCTGCTGAATTGCCAGCCGCCGCGAGCCGCGCTGCCCCGCCTGCTGGATTTTTGGTGCCTGGCGGCTGGAATTGCCAGCCGCGCCAAGACAGACAGGTTGTCTTGTCCAGCCGCGCGCTGCTTTGTTTACATCGTGTTCTCGGGAAGAGTTGTGGAAGATGTGTTCGAGGGCAGAAAAGTTAATGCTGGAGCCAGTGGGGCACCGACGCCATCTCTGGGACCCTATATATATATATATATATATATATATATATATATATATATATATATATATATATATATATATATATATATATAATATATATATATATATATATATATATATATATAAAATTTTTTTATTATTTATTTATTTATTTTCTTTGGTGCCCGAAGGCAGCTAAAGGATTTTAGACCAGCACGGTGACGCGAATCGTTTATTGCCCTGAAGACATGCGTAATAAACATAAGACGTGCGTAGCACTGCTAACCACTGAGTACTGTATCGACATAACGCATCACTAATCACGGATTCGTGATACATGGATTAGGGCAGTCAACTCCTCGTAATACAGATGTGGAACTCACGTGTCTGGGGTCTTAAGGAGGCCTGTCACCAAGCAACACCTGTGTCTATATTGTAGTGCTCCGATCTTTCCTGGAGTAGTCACACCCGAACTCGGTGGCGGTACAAAGGAATCTGTTCCTCCGGGCTTCGTCCCTGCGGTCCCTCGGCGCCTCACGCCTGCCCTTACCCTTAGGTCAGCGATAGTTCCCGGGTGACCCATTCCTCAACAGAGGTCCCTCTGTGTCTTATCTACCCTACGCACCATGTCATCAGCCACATAAACACGACCGTCACTACCTCTACAGCTAAGCTCTCCACAGGTAGTTCCTCTCACACAACTTTTACTGCAATGAACTACTATAATGAAACCAATTTCCTTAATCTCTACTCTAATTAAGTCAGTTTCTTTAGTGTAAGCCATGCTTCATATTAGTCTGTCACCACCAGCCTCACAGGACCTTGTGAGGCGACACATTTACTTAACCCTTTATAGCACTAGAAACTTAATATACTAATTCACTTTAACTCTCATAACACAGAACATGTTATTTAGCATACGCTTTTTCAATAACAACCTCTTTCATCCGATCGGCGGTAACAATGTGTATATATATATATATATATATATATATATATATATATATATATATATATATATATATTATATATATATATATATATATATATATACCTTCCTTCTTGATAAGGAGAGTGACAAGCTGCAGGAGACGATGGTACTGCTCCCTGTTGAGGAGTATTCACTGTCTTATGATGGTGTCTTGGTCTTTCACGCTCAGCTCAAGCAAAAGTGTCGTAGACACTCCTTTCGTCTCTTTTATTCAGCCAGGGACGTGTCAACAGGCGTTTTCTTTCCCGTTTTAACTTCCAGTACGCTAAAAAAAATGCAACCATCACTTCGGCATCATCGCTGGAGGAAGACATCTTGCTGGGTTGCTGTTTGTTTATATTCATTTGCCGCCAACCGGCCGCCCCTTCCCAGCCGCCTGTGTGAACGTACACAGGATTTATTGCCAGGTATTGCCAGCTTGTGGCGGGTGGCAATTCAGCAGCGAACTGCCAAGTGTGAACCAGCCTATAGTGTACCCGCCTCAAAGTCTTGGCAAATAAAGGTTCCTTCTCTCACTCCCTGTGCATGGTGGGGCTTTCAGGCTGTCTCATGATAAACTTTCGTATAAACATTGATGTCAATGCTGAATTTACCTTCATAGATACGTACAGAAGCTACGGTGTCCAGGGGGGTCAATTTCACCTGACCTCTTCCTCCCTCCTCTCTCTCTCTCTCTCTCTCTCTCTCTCTCTCTCTCTCTCTCTCTCTCTCTCTCTGGATGGATGGAAATAATTAGGCATATTTTATAGCGGGGCTGCTTTTTGCAGCTTCCCTTGTTTTCTTATATTCTTCTTCAAAGTGACAGTGTTAGAGCGATATTTGGGGTTTGTGCAGGTGAGGGGAAGTGACAGTCTTCAAAGTTTTGTTTCTTTATATCTACAGATTGCACACATTTATGGACTGTGACTATAAATTGGTCTCGGCTTTCTCGTATTTGGGATGAGTCTGTGGTCCATAAATCCCAATCCGTCACTTTATTGTATAAGGGAACTGCGAGCCTGGCTGCTTATCAACACTTCAGATTATGACACTCAGCAATTCCCAAATTAGTGGTTTGGCTGCCGCTGCACATGACTCGGCAGTATAAACTCAACTTATCCAGCTACACACATTCTTACTGCTCTCTCTCACCTCGGCTGCTCCTCGCCACTAACAAGTATACAT
Source organism: Scylla paramamosain (assembly GCF_035594125.1). Lineage (NCBI taxonomy): Eukaryota > Metazoa > Arthropoda > Malacostraca > Decapoda > Portunidae > Scylla > Scylla paramamosain. The sequence goes on from NC_087161.1 coordinate 5,616,938, forward strand.
AAAAACATAGCAATGCCTTACGACAGGATGTAAATTTATTGCAACTGTATTCAAGATAATCAGCAAAATTGCATTATTAATTTAGAGGAAAATGATGTAACTCATTAATCATGTGCAACAGATATGAGGCAAAATTAAAGTACTTACAGAAAGCTCTTTAACATTCAAACGATGATGAGAGGCAATAAATTTGACCGCTACTATTCCCGAGAGACTTAGGCCAGGTATAATATTGTGCACTGGGGGATGAAGACCAGGGTAGCGAGTTAGCCGAGGACTCAAACCCCACTTCTCAATACGAAATGGGCTTATGTGAAACTAGAAAGGGAATACAGCGTAGTAATAGTAGTAGTAGTAGTAGTAGTTCACGCAGGTCATTGACAGGTAATGTGAGTTTCTTAATGGCTGAGTGAAGATGTAGGAGGCTTCATAGCAAGGTCTTTTTATCAGGGCGTGCTGGATCGTGTGGTGGGTGTGTGACGCAAGTGTATGACGGTGTTGCGTGTGTGTTGTGTGTGTGTGTGCTGACCTGCAGGCGATGTAGTGGCGGTGTAGGTGTTGTTGATGTGGTGGTGGTAGTGTTGTTGTTGTTGTTGTTGTTGTTATTGATGTGGATGATGATAATGGTGGTGATGATGATGATGATGATGATGATGATGATGATGATGATGATGATGATGATGTTGTTAATAATGTTGTTGTTGTTGTTGTTGTTGTTGTTGTTGTTGTTGTTGTTAATGTTAATGAAGTTGCTGTTGGTGGTGGCGGTGGTGGTGGTGGTGGCATTGCTGCTGATGTTGTTGATATTGCTATTGTTGTTATTTGTGGACTAAGTTGTTACTGTTTATTATTATTATTATTATTATTATTATCATTATTATTATTATTATTATTATTTAAACATCACAGACTTAAGGGATAAAAATAACAATGAAATCACACAAAAAGGATCCGTGTTCTGAATTTAATTAAGCTAAAAATTATCACGGTCCTCTGTCATGTATTTTACAGCTAGCCCTGTAATAGTAGTAGTAGTAGTAGTAGTAGTAGTAGTAGTAGTGGTAATTGTTGTTGTTGAAGTAGTCGTTGTTGTCGTTCTTGTGGCTGTTGAAGATGATCCAACATCAACAACAACAACAACAACAACAACAACAACAACAACAACAACAACAATTCTTTCGTGAAGGAGCATGCTTTTGGGAGAGAGAGAGAGAGAGAGAGAGAGAGAGAGAGAGAGAGAGAGAGAGAGAGAGAGAGAGAGAGCAACCACCACCGTCACCACCACAACAACTACTGAAGCAAGCCTTCACTTCCAGGAAGCACCCCCAACACTACCCTCCCTCAAACACCCACACCTCTCCCCAAACTTCTTCCCCTCCCCTCCCTCGCCCTCTTCCTCAGTATCAGCCAGCCTCCGGAAGGTGAACCGGCTCCCTCTCTCCCTCTCACCGTCTTCCCCTCTTCCTCCTCCACCTCCTCCACCTCCTCCACCTCCTCCACCTCCTCTCTCAGCAAAACCACTCTAATATTTCTTTGTTACAATTCTATAAGGCGAGAGAGAGAGAGAGAGAGAGAGAGAGAGAGAGAGAGAGAGAGAGAGAGAGAGAGAGAGAGAGAGAGAGAGAGAGAGAGAGAGAGAGAGAGAGAGAGAGAGAGAGAGAGATTCCCTTTTCTTCGTTTGTCTATCCTTCTCTTTCTTTTCTTCAACTCTTCCTCTTCTTCCTTTTTACGTAACATATCCTTCTATCTGTCTGTCTGTTATTGCATTTTCTTTACCGCTTGTACAATCTTCCTTCCTTCCTTCCTTCTTTTTCTTCCTTTGTTCGTTGCTTTCCCTCTTTTATCCTATTCTAAAATGCTGCCTCCTCATTCTTTCTTCCTTCCCTCTGCCACTTATTAAAATTTTCTTCGTTCTTCTCATACTCTGTTCGTTGCATCTCCTTTTCCTATTTCTTAAGCTACCTTCTTTTCCTTTCTTCCTTCGCTCTATTACTGAATTTTCCTCCTTTTTTTATATAGTTTCTTTTCTTCTATTCGTTACGCTTCCTTTCTCTAATACTGCATTCTTTTTCTTTCTTCCTTCGATCTATCCCTGATTTTTCTTTCATTTCTTAATATCGTTTACTCCTAATTTCTTCCTATATTCGCTATTTACCTTCTTTATTTTCCCTAATACTGCCTTTTTAAATGATTTCTTCCTTCGTTCTGTCACTGAATTTTCTCCCTTTCTTCATATCGTTTCCTGCTCCTTTCCTTCCCATGTTCAGTTTATGGGAGGCGGTGGTCCAGTGGTCATCTTTTAGCCACGGTAATCTCGGGCACTTGTGTTGAATCTCCTTGGAGGGTTGTCATTTCTCAAGCTATCTCCGAGTGACCAAAGAACACCGGCATGCTTCCTGTCAGTCTTATCTTCGAGGGCGACCACATAGGGGAGGTCTGGGGGAAGGCACGAATCTACAAAGGCGTCACTCTACTGCCAAGGTCTGCCTCCGCCATCACTGAAGGAAGAGGCGGTGACAAACTAATGCCCGTATTCAGAAACAGTTTGCTCTCTCACCACGACTATTTTCAAAGGCCACAGGGATGATTAGCCGGGTTCTCAAGAGTGTTTTTCCTGTTAATAATATAAAAAATCTAATTAGTATGTCACTAGAATTGTAAAATCTCCTTAAAAACTTCTGTAGCTACATTTAGAGACTTTTGAATGTAGTAGATTTGTCGCGCAGATGTGTTCCAGAATGCGGAACAACCCTCCATGAATATAAGAGGGCGGCTCTTTATAAGAAACACAAGAGCTGCAGCGGCATTGCCTACCACAGATATATAAGCCAAGGTCATGAAAAAAAAGAGAGAGAACAAAAATAATGCTAGGTTGATATTCACTCACTCTCTCTCTCTCACACACACACACACACACACACACACACACACACACACACACACACACACACACACACACACACACACACACACACACACACACAAACGAACGCAAATACAGGTTGGTCTGCTCTGATCTAATTGTTAATTCATCGCTGCGATTGAACGTCACTGAGTTCCGAG
>NC_087161.1:5625000-5630000 GCF_035594125.1 Scylla paramamosain
ATCAAGAATTGCAGACACGACTCCACAATCTTGTACTCGACCTGAACGAAGGCAAGAAGACCATTGGAGAATTCCTTCGTGGCATAAGTCATAACCTTAGAGGTGGTCAGCCAAATGTGTAGCCCTTTTAAATACATTCATGAATATTTTGTTCTTATTTTTAATTTTAAATAATTTTAGTACATTTTTAATAACAGAACAGATTAGAGAACTTTTTTGGATAATAAAACAGACTAAAGATTTTTTCCTTTACTTAATAAGCAAGCTACTAAGTGCAATAGATTCCTAGTATTTTCTCCCGTGGCCAAAATGTCCTACCCACCGTGGCCAAAACGTCCTAGGGTGACATCCCGTGGCCAAATCGTCCGTGGCCAAATCGTCCGTGGCCAAATTGTCCGGATTCCGGTGAGGTCAGGCCTGCCGGTAGGTAGGTGAGGTTGCTAATTTAATGCAGGTGTCAGCTGTTATAACAATAATAATAATAATAATAATAATAATAATAATAATAATAATAATAATAATAATAATAATAATAATAATAATTAACGGTTTATTGATAGATGCCAATGGCTGAAAATGTACATTCTGTGTGTGTGTGTGTGTGTGTGTGTGTGTGTGTGTGTGTGTGTGTGTGTGTGTGTGTGTGTGTGTGTGTGTGTGTGTGTGTGTGTGTGTGTGTGTGTGTGTGTGTGTGTGTGTGTGTGTGTGTGTGTACATTACAGTACTTCCCTTATTTTCTTACGTTCTTATGTTCTTATATCCTCACTCCTATTCTATCTCGACTAATGATGCGGAACACATATTACACTAGAAAAACGTGAAAAATACTATTAAGAACTTCAGTAATTTCCACTGGAGCTTGTTAATAACAAAGAAGGATATGGGAAAATTCAGTACAAGGAAAAAACTATAAAAAAAATATAACTAAAGATCTACATTCACTGCAACAGCTGAAAAAAAAGAAAGGAAAAAAAAACACAATTGTAAAAGTACAGGAATGTTTACGTTTAAAAGTGATACAAAACAAATTAATATACGATCTTTTATTATGAAGAAAAGAAAAGAAAATAAAAGATGATAAGAAACACATGGACACACACGCACAGATCTTAAAAAAAAAAAAAAAAACACACACACACAAATAAAAGTAATGATACAGTTATTTTCAGACGTGTTCAGTATTCGAAATGAACAAACGGTCCCCAATCGTTCACTTCACCTGTCCGTACCTGCACCGGGACGTGACTCATTACCTATCAGAGGACTCAGCTCACGGATTAAACGCAGTGAGTGGAAGGTAAGGTATTAAGAAAGGATTAATGCGACAGGGAGATTATGGTGTCTTGGTCCCAGAGTGGTGGAGTTCGATAACCCGGGAGAGACCAAGGCAAGATGGCGATTTGTCTTGCTTTGTGACTTGGAGAGTTGAGTGAGCTAAGGATTATGCTAAAGCAACCTTGGATATTTAGAGCAACGACAGGAAAGATGAGGAATAAAATGGGAATAAAAACAAACAAACAAACAAAGGAACAAAGGAAAGGCAAGGGATGAAATGTGACTCTAGAAACAAAGGAATGAAAGGAAAGACGAGGGGAAAATAGGATTATAAAAAGAAAGGACCAAAGGAAAGGTAACGGACAGAATGGGAATATAAAAACAAAGAAAGGAAAGGAAAAGGCAAGGAATGAAATATGAATCTAGAAACAAAGGAACAAAGGAAAGACAAGGAATAATATACAAAACAAAGGAACGAAAGGAAAGACGATAAACAAAATACGACTCGAAACAAAGGAACAAAGAAAAGTGACACAGGGAAACAAAAACACAGGTAAAGATAAGGCGAATATGACAGGTACATTAGATGTGTCCAGGTAAGGAGTCTGCACATCACAGGTAGACGGAATAATGAAGTCACTATTTTCTTGTTTACATTATGAGGACCTGATAGTGCTAAAAACTGACTGGTCGACTGATTTATTGATTCAAGCCACTACATTACTAGAGAGAGAGATCAAATAAAAAGCAGACAGTTCTTGCACAATCTTTTCTATTCGGACTCCAAAGAAGAAAAAAATGGTCTTTATTTTCACGTATTTATATATATATATTTTTTTTTGTAGTATTCGTGTTATACTTTTCTTTTCTTCTTCTTCTTCTTCTTCTTCTTCTATGTAAGTGAATAGTATACACACAAGAAAAGCAGGAATACAAGAGAGAGAGAGAGAGAGAGAGAGAGAGAGAGAGAGAGAGAGAGAGAGAGAGAGAGAGAGAGAGAGAGAGAGAGAGTTTTGAAGATAAATTTTAAAGTGAAAGGAAAAATCAAGAGAGTAAAAGTCATGTAGGGGTAGGGAATCTCTCTCTCTCTCTCTCTCTCTCTCTCTCTCTCTCTCTCTCTCTCTCTCTCTCTCTCTCTCTCTCTCTCTCTCTCTCTCTCTCAGACCACCACGGCAAGAAGCAGCTGAGACTAATTGCTACACTCTCAGTCCTACACATCGCTGTCACTTACAACTCTTTATGGTCAGACGTACTCTGGAGAACTTGGGAAAGGTGAGCCGCCAATGTGTGTGTGTCTGGGCGCGGCAACACGTCACACCTGCTTACATAGACAAAGGAGAGGCGGAGGAGGGGGAGAAAGACACCTTTACTACACCCAGGCAAGAACCAAGTCAGAAGTAGTACACATATTCAAGCACTTTTACACTTTAATGGACTCTCTTAATCGGCTTTTGTGTGGAACCGTACCCAGTTTTGACTATGCGGTATAAAGGAAGCAAGGCAGCCAGGCAGGTAGGTAGGGAAAGGTTATAGAACTGAACAGATAATGGGAAATAGATAGGTAATGAATGGAGTAGAGTAACAGAAGAGTAACCTACCAATGGTGAAGAAAATATAGTGCAGGTAGGAAAAATTAATACGAATGAGTAGATAATGGAGAACAGATGGATAATAAATGGAGTAGATTAACCCTTTCCCTGCACCAGAAGTAATGCATGACATCTCCATAAGCATCATAAATTTCTGAAAGAGAACGATAGGTGGAAATAGGTAGGTATGTTTCATGAAGGGACTGACTGCCACGTGCGGGCTTGATAGCTTCTTGTAGCTTTCCTTATTTCCTTATGATGATGATGATGATGATGATGACGATGACGATGACGATGATAATGATGAACATAATAGACTAAGAATCCAATGAGGAACTGAGGATAATATACGGATGGTACAGACAAAAGTAAAGGTAGGGAGGATAACATAGCGAGCAGAACTAAATAAATGAGTGACAGAAGAGAAAACATGAAGGATGGGAAGACTTGGAGGGAAATACATGGATGACACAGACAAAAGGAAGGATAGGGAGGATAACATAACGAGCAAAACTAACGATATGAGTGATAGAGAAAATATGAATGATAGCAAGAGTGGGGAGTAATATTCACTCAACTGGTGGGGTGGACAACAACAACCAAGAAAACACGTACTAATCACAAAAGAAAGTAATAATAGAAGAAAGAATATGAATGATTAAGAAGACAGGGAGTGCAATGTACCCTTAAAACACTGCCAGTCTCACTCTAATGCAGTTATAAACAACAACTACCAAGAAAACACGTACTAATCACAAATGACAGGTAAGCTAAGCTCCTCTCACTACTCCCTAATTGGAATTCACCTGACGGAACCATCACATAAACATTCACCTGTCCAGTGCTAGTGCTAATTAGTTTTATGGACAGGTAGTGTGTGGAGGTAGTACAGGTGATACTTCTAGCTCTCCCCTCGCTGCCAATGACCCAGCCCGCAGGTGTAAGGCAGGTAAAGACAGGTAATAAAGGTCATGGGGGTGTAATTGCAATGAGACTGACAGGGAGTGAGAAAAATGAAGAAATGAGGTAGATTCGTGGAACTGATGATCTAGGGCAGTGCTTTTACTTTCAGTGTGTGTGTGTGTGTGTGTGTGTGTGTGTGTGTGTGTGTGTGTGTGTGTGTGTGTGTGTGTGTGTGTGTGTGTGTGTGTGTGTGTGTGTGTGTGTGTGTGTGTGTGTGTGTGTGTGTGTGTGTGTGTGTGTGTGTGATCCATATACAAGTGGACTTTATTATTATTATTATTATTATTATTATTATTATTATTATTATTATTATTATTATTATTATTATTATTTTTACTACTATTACTACTACTACTACTACTACTACTACTACTATTACTACTACTACTACTACTACTACTACTACTATCATTATCATGTACCTTCATTGTATACGTAGGAAGTTTCTCATTAAGTCTCTCTCTCTCTCTCTCTCTCTCTCTCTCTCTCTCTCTCTCTCTCTCTCTCTCTCTCTCTCTCTCTCTCTCTCACGTTTATTGGGAGTTACATCACAGTAATCTTGTGTGAACAAGTTTGAGAGAGAGAGAGAGAGAGAGAGAGAGAGAGAGAGAGAGAGAGAGAGAGAGAGAGAGAGAGAGAGAGAGAGAGAGAGAGAGAGAGAGAGAGAGAGACATAAAAATTAACGCTTACATTCTTTTGATTTCTTTGTCAGGACCGTTTCTTGGAGTGTGTGTGTGTGTGTGTGTGTGTGTGTGTGTGTGTGTGTGTGTGTGTGTGTGTGTGTGTGTGTGTGTGTGTGTGTGTGTGTGTGTGTGTGTGTGTGTGTGTGTGTGTGTGTGTGTGTGCAGTACATAAGCCGCGGCACGGATGCCACAGAGCTCACACAGTCTGGTTCATAACTGCAGTGGCTCAAGACAGACGGTTAACTAACGTACTATTAACCAGGCGATTATGACTGACGGAAGAAATAAATAAGAATTATATTGCAACCTTATCTTCTGTCTTCTCTTTTGTGTTGCTTTTGACTCTTAAACCCTGTTCTCTATTTTTTCTTGTATTTAACAAGTGTCGCCCTCCAACGTAATTGTTGCCCATGAGGAGATGAGACATCAAGATAAACCTCTGCTCTCTATAATGTTTTCTTTTTTTTCGTTTTCTTTTTCCTAGTTTTTG
>NC_087161.1:5637500-5647500 GCF_035594125.1 Scylla paramamosain
CCTTCTTCCTTCCTTAATCTCCAGGTCACACACACCAGACACGTTCGCTTTCAATTATTCCTCCTCCCCATTCCTTAAAACTACCCAGGTGCAAAGAAAACGGATATTTTCTTTGCACCCCAGACAGTCTTGAATCACTTACATCTGGTTATCTTCTCAACTCTTGCCTGCCTCGTAATTGTTGCCTCTTAACTCTTCAATTTATGATCTTATTGTTGTTGTGCTGGTTCTTTTTTTTTTTTTTTATTTCGGTGTTATTATCATTGTTTTCTTTGGTGTATCTTCAATTTTCTTTCTATTTTAGTCTATATTTCTCTCTCTCTCTCTCTCTCTCTCTCTCTCTCTCTCTCTCTCTCTCTCTCTCTCTCTCTCTCTCTCTCTCTCTCAACGCTACCATACTTACACACCAAGCACACCAAACCGCCTCCACCACCACCACCACCACCACCACCACCACAATCCAATCGCCCATTCACCCATTCACCCACTGGGCCACGTCACGCCGCGCCTCTGACATTCACTATCTACTCACTCTCCCTACTCTCTACATGGCAAAGCAAAAGGCACCGATTGTTTCACCCTTTTTTCCCTACGCCAAAGCTATTATCCACCCCACTCCCCTTATGACTTTTTACCCAGGCAGACACAGGAATGGTTAGGGGGAGGGGCATCAAGAGTGGTCTGGGCAAGTTAGTAGGTGGGGGAGGGGACACGTGTGAAATGTACCGTAGATAAATGCATGGTACGTACTACAGTTGAGGGTATTACTGGTAGTCGAGTAACCTGCTATGCTGTCGTACTCTTACCTTACACTGTGTTTATTGAGTTTTTCGTGTTCTCCGGCCTGACAGGAATGTGATAATGGTTAGGTTTTCTTACTGTTAGAGGATGAGAGGAGGTAGAAGGGAGTGTATTAGTAGCCATGTTTTGTTACTGTTAGCGAATTATTTGGCGTGAGGTCGAGGGTTTGAGGGTAGAAGGAAATGTACTGTAAGGTTTCAGTGTTGTCAGTGCATCAGAGGACGTGAGTTTGAGGACCTGAGGATAGAAGGGAATGCATTTTGTTATTGTAAAACGATCAGAGCACTTGATTTTGAGAGAACAAGGGGAATGTATTGTAAAATTTTGTTATTACCAGCTGATCTGAGGACATGAGCTGAAGGGGAGAAGGGGATGTATGGTCATATTTTGTGAGTTGGCTGAGTGCAGGACGTGAGGTTAACGAGGTTTTACAAGGAGTTCTTGCCGGGACTATTAACTGTCAGGTTTTGCTATTGTCACTTGATTGGAGGACGTGCTGTTGAGGGGAGAGGCGAATAAAGTGGTAGAGAGTGCAGTCTTTCTTTTTCCATTTTTTTTTTTTTTTTTTTTTTTTTAAGATTGTCAGAGAATAAGAGGACGTGAGATTGAGCTGAGGGGGAGAAGCGAGCAAAACAGAAGAGAGTGCAGGTTTTTACAAGGCGTTCTAGGCGGGCCAGCACCATACGTAGGAAATATTAAGGCTCGATGAGTGTTTAATTGAGGGCTTCGACTCTCTAAAAGTTGGGGAGATGAAAAAGAACTTGGAGTCATAATTTCCAAGGTGACCTAGAGACCTCAAACCAAACTGCCGGTGTAGGGAAGTGGTTCAGACAGGTGGTTAATGAAGAGGCAATTTTTAAAGTGTCTGAAAATGTCACCCGTATGTTGTTTTATGTGTTCGCACGTTCGTGTTTTGAATACTGTGTGGCGCAACAGCAGTAATTCCAGGGCCGCTGTTCTGATTTGGACAAGTGAGTGGGACTGTGGTGGTGATGAGACAAAGGATATAAAGTTCTCTTGTGTTTCATCACCGCTACAATCCCAATTCCAGACCTGCCAAATAAGTCACAAACATGATTCCAAGAAATCAACACTTTTCATTTAAGAGAGGCTCTTGTTTATGGCAACAAAGAATTATAAAAAAAAGGCCCATTGAAGCTGGCAGTTCCTATAGAGTGCAGCAAGAGAAAGAAAGAGAAAAATCCAAATTTCAGAAGTGTCTTGAGACTTCCCTCATGAAACAGTTTAAGTCCAAGGTAACAGGAAATACGCACATAAACTGGTAGGGAGTTCCAGAGTTTGCTTACCTTATTCAAACAAAGACTGAGACACAAATTAGCAGTAAAAAAAAAAAAGGGGGGGGGGGGCGGAGAGGATATTGAGATGATCGGACAGAATCAGTGCAATCGACTTCTTTACTTGTCACCACAAGGAGGGGCGTGTCAAGATTCCAGCGGAAGAACTAGTCAAGTGAAACTCAACAATTTTGCTTTGATCCTGTTTATAAGATAATCAGATGATCGGGCAGAACTAGTTAAGGGGTCTCTTCACTCCTAACTCGACAAACACGATAAGGAATGACGCGTGTAAGATTCCAGGTAAAGGATTAAAATAAAATAAAAATCAACCATTTTACTTTAATCTTGTTGAGAAAAAAAAAAAAAATACTGAAGGACGTTTCTTCAGTCGCAATCACCACTACTTTTTCTTGCTCATTCAATACACAGAACATTTTTTTCCTTTACATTATAAATAAAAATATTAATAAGTCTTTAGAGGGAACGTTCAATTAATTTATAGATGATGATGATGATGATGACAAATGATAAGTTATAAGCATTCAAGAATTGCTTTGACTGCGTAGTCTAGGTCGCCTGGTTTTCTGCAGCCTGCTTATCTTCCTATGTTCTTTATGTGCTGTAGATTTTAACTCCTACTGATACCAATCCACGACTCCCAAGCTGTCCACTAAGATATTCACTCACACGAACCAAGAAAAAAAAAAAAAAAAAAAAATAGATTACGAGTCTTTTTTTTTTTTTAGGTTCAAACTTCTTCATGATTACAGAACTAACTGACTGACTGGCTGATAGGCTGACTGACTAGCTGATAGGCTGTCTGGCTGACAGGCTGGCTGGCTGATGGGCTGACTGACTGACTGACTGTCTGGCTGACTGACTGACAGATGGGCTGGCTGACTGACTGACTAGCTGCTTAACCGATTAACTGAATGACTAGTTGAGTGACTGCCTGATTGACCAATTAACTGAATGACTTGTTGAGTGATTACCTAATTGACTGACTGGCTGGTTGACCTGTTAATTGAATGACTGAGTGACTGCCTGATTTACTGAGTGACTGATTGATTAACAGACTAAATGACTGGTTCACTGATTAGCTGACTAACTGGTTGGCTGGCTGGCTGGCTGGGTGGCTGATTTGCCTGACTGACGGGCTGACTGAGTTACTTACTGATTAAATGCCTGACTGAATGCCTGACTAAATGACCGACTAACTGACTGACTAACCAGTTAACCGAGTGACTGACTAAACTAATTGCCTGACTGGCTAACTATGTCCTCTTCTATTGCTTCACTACAAAGGCAGCCGAATTCCGTTAAGATAGTGGGGAATGAGAATAAAAATGGGGAACAGGTTGAGTTTTTGCAAGGGGCGATAATATTGTCCGATGGAGAAAGTGTTAACTTAGGAAGACGCAGAAAAAAAAAAAGAAAGAAAAGGTTGATAAAGAAAAAGGCGATAAGGGTGGTAGTCGTGGTGGTGGTGGTGGTGGTGGTGGTAGTAGTAGCAGTAGTAGTAGTGGTTGTAGTAGTAGTAGTAGTAGTAAAAACATATGAAAAGAGACCATTTCTCCAAAACTTATCTTTATAACGTTTTCTTTACAGCTATTCTCTCTCTCTCTCTCTCTCTCTCTCTCTCTCTCTCTCTCTCTCTCTCTCTCTCTCTCTCTCTCTCTCTCTCTCTCTCTCAGGACCAGAGCGAGGTTCAGCTTTTCTTTGCCTTGTCTGGGGGAAGCAATCTGATATGTTCTGAGGCTTGGGCCTTTTATCTCCTTGCTTTTTGCCTCATTTCTTGTACTTTGTGGTTCTTGTGGTGTGTGTGTGTGTGTGTGTGTGTGTGTGTGTGTGTGTGTGTGTGTGTGTGTGTGTGTGTGTGTGTGTGTGTGTGTGTGTGTGTGTGTGTGTGTGTTTCATTGAATGCATCATATAACTGCTTTTTCTTTGGTAGCTTTTGTATCTCTCTCTCTCTCTCTCTCTCTCTCTCTCTCTCTCTCTCTCTCTCTCTCTCTCTCTCTCTCTCGACGATGTGTTTTGCAGGACACATTAAACGTTTAATTTTCTCCCCCCTTTTTTTAAGTTACAACAGTTACTGCCAAGACTTCTAACCCTTCCGCCCTCCCCCTCTCCCAACCACACGTTTTATATCACTGCTATAAAACTTTTACTACACACACAAAGCATTCTAATCCCCCCAATCACCCCCAATAATGTTCCTCGCGCCGGCTGTGACTATGAAGGAAAGATTAACACACCTCTCTCTCTCTCTCTCTCTCTCTCTCTCTCTCTCTCTCTCTCTCTCTCTCTCTCTCTCTCTCTCTCTCTCTCTCTCTCTTTAACTTGACCTTTCACACTTTTCTCTACTTTTTTCACAATCCACTGCTTACTTAGCCATAAATCCTTTCATTTTCTTCCCCCAACCCTGTTTTTTTTTTTTTCTTTATTGCTGTTCACTCACTCACCGGATACAAATTTCTGGTCTGCCTTCCTATGACTTGAACTCTTGAACTATTTAACGAGAGGATTCGCCTGCTGGATTATCATGCTAAATCCTGAAGTATAAATCATTTGACCTAACTCTAATCTCGTTTTCTTTTTAATTTCCCCCTTTTTTGTGGTTATTTCAATATTTCCCACTACACCGACTAAATGGAATCCTTTTTAACTTTTTTTTATTTTTTTTTATAGTTATTCCAATATTTCTCACTGCTCTGCCTACCTTCTAATTTAAAGCTTTCTACTGCTCTGTTTGTCTTTGAAGTACTCCTTTAGTCTCTCCATACCATCGTACCAGCTTAATTTCTACTATTTTTTTCTTTTATTTTCTATGTTTTGAAGCGTCTGCATCTCTCAGGCAACACCCTTTACGAGCTTCACACAGGTAGGTAAGTGGACAAACAGGTAGGTAGGTAAACAGGTAGATAGGTGGGTAAACAAGCAGGCAGGTAGATAAATAGGCAGGTAGGTAGGTAAATAGGTAGATAGGTTGGTGCGTAAACAGCTAGGCAGGTAGGAAATTAGGTAGTAAGTAAGTTGGTATGTAGATAATTAGGCAGGTAGGAAAACAGATAGATAGGTAGGAGAAAAGATAGGTAGGTAAGTAAATAGGTAGATATATAGATCATTTGAAAGATAACTTAAAACACCTGCATAGAATCATCTACTGGTCGTCTTCTCGTTGGCGTATTGCTAGATCTAAAGTAAAAAAAAAAAAAAAAAATAAATAAATAGATAAAATGAAGTTACTCAATCAATCAGTCAATCAGTAAAGTAACATAACTCTTCTTTCTTAATTCCAGTGCTCAAACTTTTCTTCATTAGGTTTTATTCATTTTAAGTAGCAGAAGTAGCCTTTTTTTTTTTTTTTTAATTCTATTATCGTTATTATCATTATTTTTAGCCAATGATGGTGACCCCCGTTCGTCTTCAAAATGCGTGGGCATATGAATCAATAATACTCTTGGTCTTGTCCTCGCTGGCACTGCTCCCTTCCCTGCCTGCCTGCCTTTCCTTCACCCTTCATCTGCTAGCGACACAAGGACACCTGCCTATTGAGTGTCTGTTTGACTTCTACTGTACGAGTACAAAGACAAAACATCAGTTACTTACTTGAAGACTTGAATTCCTCCCTCACTCCTTTTCCTGTCCGTCTTTGGAATGCTCTCAACTTTCTATGGATATCTTCATTAAACTCAAGGAAAAGCTACAGTAGTCATTGGGTTAATATTTCACTGGTCTAATTCTTCTTCTCCTTACACCGTTTTCTTTGAGTGAGTGGCTGGCGCCGTGCACGAGTCTCCTCCAGTTGTTTCTGTCCCTTGTATTTTCCCCTGTGACTCCCAACCTTTGCAGTTCTATACCACAATTCCATCCCTCCATCTCTCTCTCTCTCTCTCTCTCTCTCTCTCTCTCTCTCTCTCTCTCTCTCTTGATCTTCTTCCCCCAGCTGGACTACGCAATACTTGATGCTAATACAACAACACATAACAGCACCTCCTAACCAACGGGTGTTTTTCTGTCCTTAGTGTGTTTTGTTATACATGTTTTAGTATTAGGCCATCCACTACTGTAAATGTTCATATTGACTTTCATATGCACCAAAACCTACACTGTCCTCATTGTCTCATTTAGTCCTTGTATTTTTTGTGGTTAAGACAATCTGATATAATGAAATCTGATCTAATATGGTGTACACTAATGCTATAAAGAACTGGATAGCGATAATAGGAGGAGGAGGAGGAGGAGGAGGAGGAGGAGGAGGAGGAGGAGGAGGAGGAGGAGGAGGAGTGTGGTAGAGGAAAGCTAGGTAATAATAAATAATAAAATGATAAATGATAAAATTAATAGGTATGATTTAGTTTCACCTCACCCTGATAGTTGAAGGCGTGAGGTTGGCGGCTGCTTCAATTTTTTTATTAATGGTGCCCTTAGGAGGAGGCGCGCGCGCGCTCGCGCGCGAGAGTGAGAGAGAGAGAGAGAGAGAGAGAGAGAGAGAGAGAGAGAGAGAGAGAGAGAGAGAGAGAGAGAGAGAGTATATATCAGTAATGCCCGATGCTCTCTCTCTCTCTCTCTCTCTCTCTCTCTCTCTCTCTCCTCTCTCTCTCTCTCTCTCTCTCTCTCTCTCTCTTGAATCAGAAAATCCAATTTATCTTACCCAGCCCACCTCCCATAAAAGGAATGACAGAAAGAAAAAAAAAATGAAGATGGATAGATAGGTCGATATAGATAAATAGATAGATAGATATATAGATAGATAGATAGATAGATAGATAAACTGATGAAACAGATACAGACAAACAGATAAGTAGATAGATAAATAGATAGACAGACAGACAGATAGACAGAAAGAAAGAAAGAAAGAAAGACACAAGAGCCAATACGTAGATCCAATTCAACTTGTGTCCTTCCTTTGTGTTCCTTTGTCACCACCACCACCACCACCACCACCACCACCACCACGACACTTTCCCTTCCCTCCCCATAAGCGAAAATACCACCCAGGGGCGACAATTGCACGTGATTTATTGCCTGATGAATCACAGAAAAAATCATTACCTTTACTGCTACTCGTATACCTTCCTGCCTCCTCCTCCTCCTCCTCCTTCAGCTTCTCGCAATGCCTCCCGCCCCAAGCCTATTTTCTCCTCTTTTCTTCCCAGTAAAGTCCACTCCGGTAGGCTTATAATGGACGCAAAAGAATGTGGAGCGAAAGTGGAGTGTGTTGTTACTGTGGTGGCGTGTCTTGATTGAAGGAGAGGGTTTGAGGGAAGAGAGATGGGGAAAGGGTGAGGGAGGGTAGGGGATGGGGGAGGAAAGGAGGGATGGGGTAAGGGGGAATAAGGAAGGGATGGGTTAGGGGAATGGGCATGTGGAGGTAAGGGAGGGGTGACTGAGGGGTGTGGATTGTAGTGTGGGGTGCGGTAGGGAAAGGAGGGAGGTACAACAGGTGAGGAAGGGGAAGGAGAAGGGGAGGGGAAGGGGAGAGAGGAGAGTAGGGGTAGAAGGGAGGTACTGGTAAGGGAGGGAAGGGAGGGTAAGGGAAAGGGAAGGGGGGAGCAGAAAAGGAAATGGGTAGGGGGAGGTACAGGTGAGAGGGAAGGGAAGGGCGGGAATAGGGGTAATTGACAGGTGACCCAGTGACCTGCTGAAGTCTACCTGGTGATCAGTGTCGCTGGCCTCACTCGCAGTAGTCACTAGTGTTTGTGTGTCTGTTTGTTTATCTGTCTGTCCGTCTGTCTGTGTGTCTCTGTAACCAGGAATTCTTGAGTGGATATATAGTGCGAGGAGGAGGAGGAGGAGGAGGAGGAGGAGGAGGAGGAGGAGGAGGAGGAGGAGGAGGAGGAGGAGGAGGAGGAGGAGGAGGAGGAGGAATTACGTAGAGTTACATAAAAAACAGGCCACAACAGATCTTGCGGTCCTCACAAGGTGACCTGACCTAGGACTACTAAGGTGATAGTATAAGAAAAGCAGAGCAAAGCAGAAGGCTCTCTCCCCACCCTCCACTCCCTCCGGCATAAGCCGTACAGGAAAACAGGTCGGAAAGAAATACCTTACGTGGTTAGAGAAGGAAAAACTCGAAGGAAATTTGATAGGAAAAAAAAAAAAATAGATGAAATGAGGTGCCCCCATTTCCTGAAGGCAAGGAAGTTAATCACTAATAAACAAACGCTGTTAGCCGCGGATTGCAGGCAGAAATATTTGTCAAGACGGCGTTTAAAAGTCTATACGGTGTTGCAGTCTATCACGTCTCGAGGAAGCCCATGCCATAGATTTACTACTCGATGGAAAAAAATGATTTTTCGATTTATGAGAGTTGAAGGATTTCCCAACAATTTTACAACCGTTTCCTCGCATGTAATTTGAAGAGTCTATCGTGAAATATTTACTGCAGTCCATGTTATCAATGCCTTTGATGATTTTAAACACCTGTATTAAGTCACCTCTTAGTCTTCTTTGTGTTGATGGGAATAAATTAATTTTTTTAAGACGGTCTTCGTATGATTTGTTTCTTAGGCTTGGTAACATTTTTGTTACTCTACGCTGAACTCGTTCTAATTTATCAATGTCTTTCTGGTAGTAGGGGCACCATGCTTGAACGCAATATTCCAAAAGGGGACGGACTAAAGAGTTATATAAAGTTAGGATTGTATCTTTAGATTTATATTCAAAAGATCTGCCGATTATTATTTATTATTTATCATTATTAATTATTTTATTCGCTTTCTTTACGATTTCTGAACATTGTTGGCTAGATTTTAAGCTACTCGATATTGTTACTCCTAAATCAATTTTGCTGTCAACACTTTTAAGTCGGGTACAATTTAAAATATACTTTACTTTCTCGTTTCTGTACCTTATGGGAAGCACTTTGCACGTATCTACATTAAAACAGCTGTGGGCCGGCTCTAGTCATCAAGGACCAAGTCACCTCGACTTTACGCCAATCAACACACACTAAATTAAAACTCGTTTGCCAGGTTTGCCCCCACTCTGACAACTTGTCTAGATTTTTTCTGCATTTCTATTACTTGTTCATTAGAGGACTACGGAATTCGCTATTTTGGTGTCATCAGCAAACTTCGATATTATACTGGTAACACCCTCAACTATGTCGTTTATGTAAACAAGGAAGAGAACAGGTCCTAAGACTGATCCCTGTGGTACCTCGCTGGTTACGTTAGTCCACTTGGATGCTTTTCATTTATTACTACTATTTGTTTACGGTTGTTTAGCCAGTTTTCAACCCATCTCAACACGTCGCCTTGGATACCGTGTGATTTTAGTTTAATCAGTGGGGGACCTTATCGAAGGCCTTTTGAAAATCAAGATATATTATATCTACCGCTTTGCTCTCGTCATATTGGTTCAGAATATCATAGTAGAAGTCTAGGAGGTTCGTCAAACAAGAGCGTTTGTTGCGGAAGCCGTGTTGAGTATTTTTAAGTAAGCTGTTTTCTTCTAAGTGATTACGGAGTTTATCTCTTATTAGTGTTTCAAGCAATTTGCATACTTAAGCTAATTGGCCGGTAATTACATGGTAATTTTTTTGAAAATCGGAGTTACATTAGCAAGCCTCCACTCATCAGGCAAAATCTGTCAGGAGTGGGATTCGAACCCACGCCCCGAAGACCGGACTGCGACCTGAACGCAGCGCCTTGGACCGCTCGGCCATCCTGACCGTTAAATACTCCAATGTCAGCAACATCCGTTGTTCACAGGCGGTCACCCATCCAAGTACTAACCGGACCCAGCAGCGCTGGGTCCGGTTAGTACTTGGAGGAGGAGGAGGAGGAGGAGAAATAAAAAAATAAATAAACGACGACACACACACACACACACACACACACACACACACACACTTGATTTCTAGCCATCAATCAGATGAAAGGAAAAAATCATCA